>NC_058151.1:9562075-9862075 GCF_011075055.1 Mangifera indica | reverse complement strand
TATCAAATGCACCTTAAGTCGATACTTTATCCTTTCAACCATGAATCTGTTCCTTAATAGTCACAAACAACTCTATACCATCTTTAATACCTTCATTATCAATATCAATGTTCACATTACATCTTTCTTTTTATTCAAGACATAATATGGTTGTGCCGTTTTCATATCAATAATTACACAATAGTGATCCTCTTTTGTTGACATGAAAGACCCTTTTATATATTATTCCTCAAAATGCTAGCTCTTCTTAAAAAATTACGTTTCTTTCTTTGTGACTAACCATCATATAAGGAGGTATCACTTAATTCATTTTTCTAGCTAACCTTATCAGAAGTCAAATGTCATGATAATCTTTGCTCTCATAAGGAAATCCATTAACTGAGTTTTCAACATTCATTATTATGTGGATATGTTTTCGTCTTATATTGATTTCCAAATAAGAGCTCAAAACCTCAACCTATCCTTCGTAAGCAATTTCTTGTTCAATTATCAAAACCATTAATATTCCTTAATTTCCACTAATGTATCTTATCATGTTGTCATGCCCAGACATCCACTGCCATTTAGACTCAACAATAAAAACTATGTCAACCATTTTTAAAAAAGAAAATTTCTTATGATTAGTGAAACAAATTTGGTTATTTATTACAATACGTGAATATACAGAGATGAAACATCTCTGAATATTTATTGTCCTCTAGATGATGAAATATATATTTGTATAATATAAAAAAAAAGTTATATTTTTAAATATTTTAATAACCCCCAAAAATTTGAAAAAATTACATTTTTGGTCATTTGTGTCTATCCTCACCTAAATCCTACCTTCAGTTTCTTATTATTATTTTCTTTTACAAATTATAATTTAAAATCATATTAATCTTTCATATTAATATATATTTAAAGTAAATAAATCATTCTTAAAACTAAAATTAACTATAAAACAACTAACATTGACGAAATAACAATGTAAGATAGATCATTCCTATCATTCCTGTCATAATCTTATATAAGATTTCTATGTACTTTGCACAATAGCTAACTCTAAATCTCATAAACAAAGTTAAATATCATATTAACAACTCAAATTAACAATAACAATTGAGATAATAGTGACAAACATAGGTTAGAAGTGAATAAATAAATGGTAGAATTGATCATTTCTACCACTCTTAACATCCTTCTTATCATAAGAAATCTTAAAATTTTAGTTAATTTAAAAAAAATAAATAAAAAGTTTGATGAAGTACTTACTTACTTGAATTAAGAGGAATGTTTTTTGGTGAATTTTAGATGAAATTACCGATGAATAAGTGCGTAAGCAATTAGAAATCTTAAATTCAGAGACGGAAGGTAAAACATATATTAATTTAGACTCTAACTTGACTAATTAGGTGAATTTAATTAATTTTTTTTTATATTATCCAGTATTAATGAAAATATTAAATGATATAGTGCATAATATGTATATTACTATAGTTTTGTTATAGAATTAAAATATTATTTTAAATTATACAATCACATATCCCATCGGAACCATACGGATATGATTTAGGACTTGAAGTTACTGATAACAGAGCTAATAGTTGAAGAAACCCGAGGTAGATTTGCATTTCACTTGATTGATTTAATTCGATAAAGTTTTTGAAATAAGAAAAAGACAAAGTGGTGAAAACGCAAGCGACAAGGAGAGAGTAGCTGAAAACAGCAATCAACTCAGGGAAAGGAAAATGAAGAAAATCCACAATTAGTGGAGAATCCAGGGAATCTCTTTCCCTCATCATCTTTCCTTTATCCTTATAGTTTATTTTATGAAATAAAAAACAGTTTTAATATGTTCTGATTTAATAAATCCAGTGTGTAAAATTCAAAGTCTCACAAAATCAGTTGAATTATTTTCATTCATTAAACTCTAACCAAAATTTTCAATTTTAACTTTTAATTTAACTGACAATATTATTACCCCTTTTCAACTTTCAGATCCAATTTTTTCAACGACGATCGACGATCTCCAAACACCTACTCTCCCTCTCTGATTACCTCTCCTTCCGGTCGTACACTTCCGATGCCGTATGACATTATCATCGACGAAGATGACACGTCTTCGTCAAGACAAAGATGAATTGTTTTCATCTCGATAAAGAGTCTTCGTCAACGTCGTCTTCGTCGATGACAACGCCTAAGAGGGGAAGACGCCGTATGGTCGAAAAGAGGAGACGTCGGGAAAGAAGAGACATCGCCTTGAGATCGTCAGTCGTTGCTGAAAAATTTAATCCAAAAGTTTGAAAACCCTATGAGAGAAAATGTTGTTTTTGAAAACTTGGGTTGGGGGAGATTATTAGTTGTAAAGATTTGGGGGTAAAAAAGAAATTAAATTTAAGTTTATTTTTAATATTACAGATAAAATGATGATTTTGCCTTTGAATTCGTCCACCTGACTTTTTTTTTAACAGCCCATGAGTAGGTAAATGGGTTTTTCAAAGTTAACGAGGGGGAATTTGCAGAAAAAGCATACCTTGGGTGGGAAATAGGCCTTTGGCCTTATTCTTTTCAAATGTTTTCTTATTGTTTTAGAAATTCATAAAAATTCCAACTCCGACTAACATTTTTATATTAAGAAAACATAAATGAAAAAGAATAGAGATTATGTTCTCTCTCTCTCTCTCTCTCTCTCTCTCTTTTCTTTTAATTCAGTGGACTTTTTGAACATAAAAGTATGAACAACTTACAGAAAATAGTTCTTATATTTATTGAATTTATAAAAATTTTTTGACGATAAAAATGATAAGATACATAACTAAGAAGAACTTATAGATTATAATAATAATGATAATTGCTGTATGGTTTACTCTCATTAAGTAAGATTTCTACCTGAGACTCATCTCTAAATAAGTCTAAGATGCTAATAAGCGATTAGACAATTCACATATGATATTTTGCAAGAGTAAAAAAATTTTTCTTAGATTATAATAATAAGTGAGCAATATTATGTATACATATTTTTAGTACACTATCATCTATATGCACAAATTATATATCAAAAATGTTACACATAGTTTTATTGATAATGAACATACTTCTGTTAAAAGAGGAATGTGTTTGGGATCTCCCATAGATATTCTCCTATTCATCTCAGTAACAACAAATAGGAAGATATCTTCACCTTACTAAACTGGATATTTCTAATATTCACAATATTAACTTTTAGTTATATTAAAATAGAAATATAATGATCTCAGGGGTTTGCTTGAATGGTAAAGTGAATATGTTCCCTTGTGAAAGGTCAATGTTAGAATAACATCAACTCTCTCCCTTATGTGAAAAAATCCTAAGTTGACTAGCTTGGGCTTGAATAGCTAGACCCAACATAATACTAGGTGAAGTCTGCAAGGTTTCCATTGGTAAAAAAAAAAAACCGCATTATTGGAATCTTATTAGAAGAAAAAATACTAGATTTTCCTAATTTAAATGTAATTTTTGTTCAATGGTTCTATAAATATGAAGGATTATTTGAGAGAATGAATTAAACCCTAAATAGAGGCAGCCGCAACTAGCAATTAATAACAACATCACAGATGTAAACATTCTAATTATTGAATGATACTACGTTAAAAATTGTCCTATTTCTTCTCTTTTTCTTTTTTTTTTATATGATTCCCACCATATCATAGTAGACACACTGAAATATCTTTAGAGTCTAATTGATACAACCTAAGTTGATCTTGCATAAGGCTCGATATTACATACATTAGTTGGTGATGAGAAGTCACATACAAAATTTAGTTTTAGGAGAGCCCTCACCACATTCCATCCTTATCCATCTTTAAAATTCAATACACTAATAATGGCTCGTAATAGATGACATACAAAAGCTTTGGATAACCAATCATCCAAAGAGTCAAAAAATAGCCAAAAACCACCCCATTCTATAGAATTTGGCCATTCTACCTTTAAGGCTAACATAATAAAACAAAGATAGACTATGGTTCCTAAACATGAATTGGTTATAAACGACTCTCCAAACATCATTCAATGGGTACACAATTCTATCTCAGTAATGCACACCTCGCTAAAGAAGCATAACTCCAAAAGAGAAATGGTAAAAAAGGCATCTACACCGTGTTGAAATATTTATCACTCTTGTGGCGACGAAACCTATAAATTATTAATCAAGGATCCTAAATCCTCCTAAGAGCACCTTGCTCTAAGAATATATCAACTCCTAATAGAGACCCTATTTTGATTAGGAAAAGTTAAAGGCACTTTTGAGAACTGAACGCTTCCAATCTAGGCCCTCCCTCAACAAGGTTACCCAACCCTAAAACTATTAGTAGATGCTCATTTGAATGCCTTTTAGACCTCTTAGGAGAAGTTAGCTAAATATGTCCTAGTACATATCACTCCTTAAATAGCGATAGGTTTCCCATCGCAATAGTTACACTTATCGATCAAAATCTCAAATGAGCTTGCTATCGTGTTACAACATGCAAGGTAACCAAAGTCAACCAACCCAAGGTATGAAACAATAATAAGCATAGAGCATACCCCCATCTATAAGAAAATGTTTGTTTAATTCCTTAGGGAGCTCATGTTACAACCAACCTTGATATAATTTAGAACAAGTTATCGAACTTGTAAACAAGATTTGCATAACCTTTTAAACACCCCCAGGCCTCTCAAGAGAAATGGCCACCCCAACTCAAATCATGTTAGGACGCATTGATGAGGCTTCGATGTCTTGATAAAAGAGACTAGCATATTAAACATCAAAGAAGTAGATATTCCTGATGCCTGCTATACGACACCTTCATTGATTCCTTATCCACCAATCTAAGATTTCCAATGATCAACAATGGTGGCTAAAAAAGGAAAGTCAATTGAGAAAAAAACGAGATCTCAAAATACTCAAGGAAAAGAGTAAATACCCATTGATTGTCTATATCAATTAGATCTATATAGTCAATAAGCACAAAGGATTATTGTAATACCTACACATGCATAGCAAGGACATTTTTGTCTTTCTATGTTAATTGATCTTAGTTCAATGTATGCTTAAGATTTAAAATGTTTAAAGTGTTAAGTTTAAAGAATTAAATTGTCAAACATTTGCACATAAAGGATGCAAACTCACTCATGTTGTGCTTGGTATACGAAATAAAGGAGTCTAGCTCGAAATATTTTAGTTTCATGCATGACTAAATGTTGTTTCAAATCAGATAGATATCGCATTTTTTACTCAACAGTTTGATAAATCCTTTAAATGTTTTTTCGGATGGAATTTTATTTACTATTTTATAATCTCTAATGTATTTCATTATATTTTGATCACGTTGAATCCATTCTCCATCAAAATGAATAGCAACATATCCCACCATTTTAATAATTAATCCTACAATAAACAATACTGGTAACAAAAAAAAATTATTAGAAAAATTCACATTAAACCTTACCAATATCAAATAATCCCCTCTATTTTTTTACTAGTTATTTAACCCCCTCATATACTACAAATATCAAAATGCCCTCTTTAATTCTCCTACATTTCAATTAACACCCTCAAACATTGTCTAATATCAAAATGTCCCCTTCATATATTGCTTAATATTAAAGTACCTCTATATTTTTCTTTCATTTCATTTAACCCCTTATTTATTATCAAAAATCAAAATACTCCTATATTTTTCTGACATATAAGAACTTGATATTTTTATAATTTTTAAATGCCCCTTCAATTTTGGTGTATATCTTTAGCACCCTCATTTTTATATAATTTTAAAATACCCCTTATATTTTCCTAATAATTTTCATTTAACACCTTTATACATTGTCTAATATCAAAATGCTCTTTATATTTTTCTAACATTTTTCATTTAACACCTTAATACATTGTCTAATATTAAAATGTCTTTCATATTTTTCTAACATTTTTAACCCCTTCATATACTGTCAAATATCCCAATGCCCCCTATGTTATTATATAAATAAAATATATGAACTTGATTTAACGAATAAATTAAGTTTTGGATTAAAATTTGTATAAACACCTTGTCATCGTAGAGTGATTTTTTTCAATTCAAACTTAGAAGTATGAATTTTCTTCCTTTCGAACAAACCTATAGTGTCAAATATTGAGTGAAAAATAAAAATTTGAATGGTGTGAAGAAGGTATGAGGGTGAGAGTTCATATAGAAGTGGTGAAGGGTATTGTTAGTATTTTAAAAAAAATTTGGTTCTTGCTTAAACCCTTAAAAATGCGGTATTTTTGCTTAGGATCTAAAAAAAGGAGAATTTTTGCTTAACCCCATTTGGTAGGACATTTAATTTAATTTTCCTTTAAAAATCTTCCCAGTTAGGTCATGAAAGGCAAGAGGCATTTGAGGAAAATAATACCCAAAATTTTTGAATTGTCAAGGTATTTTCATCAAAGTCATTAATTAATGTACAATTTTCTTCTTAAATCATGTAATTATCCCCATTGATTTGTTTATTCAAGCGCTTAAGTAGAACAAACTTGTTCTAAAATTTTGAATATAAATTACACTTTCCCTATACCTCAAGGATGTGATATTAGACACTAAATAGTTTAGAGATGTAAAAAATATACTAAATTCCATTTACGACCCAAAAAAAAAAAACTCTAAATTTTTTTTTTCTTAAAGTTATGGAATTTAACATGATTTTTTAATGTGGAATAATAACATTTAACTTGTAGTAACTAACAAGTACCATATCTTACTTTATTATATTATGGTATCTATAAGCGGAAAGGACTATTTCCCACCCAACTTTTAGCCCAATTTCAAACTCACACTCACGGGAGATGAAAAATCCAAACTCCCACTCATGACCAAACTGCCATCCAAAATTTAGTTAAGGATAGGGGTAAAATCGTCATTTTACCTATAAACTTTAAAACTTTAAAATTTTACCATTTCCCCCTTCCAGGTTTTAAAAACTAACACCTCAACCCATCCTCAGAGTTTGAAAAGTTTAGATTTCACCCCTAGGGTTTGCTTCCTTCTTCGGCCACTATTGATGGCCGACGCATTCCACCGATCTCCCATCTTGGACTACAAAGGACGGCAAAGGATGACCCTTCATCGCCCAGATCTGGACGACGAAACGTCATCTAGATTTGGAAGAACAGATGAAGGACGACGCTTTGTCGTCCTATGTCATGGCATCTAAACGACGCGACGAGCGATGAAGGACGACGCTGGGTGGAGCGATGAAGAGATCTTTGTCTCTTCGTCGCATCGTGCCACGAAGAGATCTTCGTCTCTTAATCGTACCACCGTCGTCGCACCAAGAGAAGGAGGAGGCCGGAGACAACGTCGGAAGATGAAATTGAAGAATGGGGGTGAAACTGCTACTTTTGAAAGTTATAAGGAGCGACTGCGTTTTGAAAAATATGGAAACCTTAGGTTTGGTGGTGAAAATGTTACTTTTTAAAGTTTAAAAACTTTAGGTAAAGGTGAAATGTTAGTTTCTAAAACCTAAGGGGGGTGAAAAGTAATAAACTTTATAACTTTTAATATAAAACCCCTCCCTTTAACAGAAAAAATTAATAAAAGTTTGTCTATAGATGAGAATAGGGGTTTTTCATCTCCTGTGGGTGTAGGTTTGAGAATGGCCTAAAAGTTGGGTTGGAAATAGTCCTTTTCCCTATCTATAGTTTAACAACCTTAGAAATTTATGGTTATTATATTGAAGGTTTAATTTCATTTTCCTCTACAAGAAAGCTTAGAATAAAATCATTGTTTCGTCTAGAAAGTATTAGATACCCCTAATTGGGGGTTTTTGATGACTCTGTTGAAGAGTGTTTGATGTATTTTAGAAAGGTTTTATAGTACTTTTAAATAAAAATGATAAATTTAATTCTAAACGATCTCACAAGGGAAAAATATCGAATAAATCTCCATAATATTTGTTATGGGAACTTTATACTGAAGGTGTCAGTCCAAAGAAGTTATCACCCTTCCTTAAGTAATGTAATCTTTGCGAAGGGTTCCTTCTATGACGGAACATGTGATACTATTTTATCAGACCATGCTCTTATTAATGAACAGTTTTAATTAAACATCACTTGTTTGAGGTCACATCTACTGGAAAAAAAAAAAAAAAGGAAAAAACCCATGGTCCTGCCTTAAAAGAGAAAAATGACAATGATAAGATAGTAGAAATCGTTAGTTAGAAGTTTTTTTCTTGATGAAATATAATTTTTCATAGGATAAGAATATTGTAGGATTCATTGAGAATTAATTAGAACCTTTGTTATGATATTTAAATTTATTTAACCTTTATGAATACACAACTATATTGGCTTCTATTCTTGTAGGATTTTAGATTTCTCTAAGTCTTAGGCTTAGATTATTATAAATATATATGTATTGGTTTTTTGTAAGTATATTATAGAAAGGTTGTGGGTTATTCTTCATTTGGGGGAGCCAAAGATCTTGATATTGCATAGGCCAAAAGACTATTCCTAGCTAAGGTTTTGTGTATTGTCAAATTGATATATGTAATTTTTAAAAAATCTAAATACTCATCTGTCATCCAACTTTTATTAAATTTTGTTGATAGTATAAAAGATAAAAACATTATTTAATAATTTTATTTTAAAAAAATAAAAATTTATCCCCTTTTCCATCTTATTTTTGAAAATTGACTATTTTCCATTAGCTTAATTTTAAAAAGATACTTCCTTTTGCCCTCCCGCCCCTTCTTGGTCTAGGATTTCCATATTTTAGAATTAACAACCGCTCCCTTCAAAATTCAAAACATTGCAGTTACAACTCTATAAAATGCATTCTCCCTCTCCAACGACTATTCTTCCCACTGATTCACTCCGACGTGTTCTCAAATCCACCACTAGCACCCTAACCCTTTTTGGTGGTTTTTTGACCCACACTACCAAAATTTGATCAAAATTGAGTGATAGATCCGGGTGCACGACTTAGGGTTTCAACTTTGTTGAACCATTCATCTTTGATTTGATGAATCATTGTTTCTTCCTACTTCAATTTGACGAATCAAAGGAAAGAGATGGTTGTGTCATCGTTGAGCACCAAAGGAGAGGTCAACAATGGTGTGAAATTGAGCCAAATTTCTTGTTCGATTTTGGCAAGGTTTGCATGTCAAAAAAACATCAAGGAGGGAGAGGGTGTTGGTGAATAGGTTGACAATGCATCAAAGTGAATTGCTGGGAAGAATAGTAGTTGAAAAAAGAGAATGCATTTTGTGGAGATATAACTATAATATTTTGAATTTTGAGGGAGGCAACTGTTAACCTTAAAAATATGAAAATCCTAGATTGGGGTGGGAGGGGGGAGGGGGGGGAGGAAGTAACTTTTTAAAACTACACTAAAAGGAAATTGTAAAGCTGACAATTTTCAATATGACCCATTAACCTAACATGACATGACACAAAAAAAATCAAGGTAGGGTTAAGTTTTTCTGACAAATTTGATTTTAGCTCAACCCAATATGACTCGAAATTAAATTGAGTAGTGTTACAGTTCACACGAAAGTAACCTAATACGCCCAAATTGATTCGAATATTTTGGAAAAATGTTTACTTTAATAAAATTTGTTATGAATAAATTATAGAAATATTAAAAGATAATATTAATAGCAATTGAAATCTTTATAGATTGTATATAGTTATATCTTTATATAATTGTGATTATTTATATTATTTTTTATTTTTATTTAAATATTTTATTTTATTATTAAGTAGTAAGAATGTAATTTGGTTAGTTAAATTATTATTGTGTTTTAAAGGTCTTAGTATGTAATTGTTAGACAATTTATAAACAAAACAAAATGCTATACTGTGTGTTTTATTAATAGTAGATTAAAGTAATTTGGTGAAAAAATTAAAACCGTAACACTTTGAAGAATGAAAACAATAGATAATTTCAGGTCAGTCTGGGTCAGATCGAATCAACACTTTAAGGGTTGGATTAGGGTTACAAAATGTTGATACAATTTTAATTTGGATTGAATTAGAGTTGAAGATTTTTAATACAAAATTCAAACTGACACGATATAAACATGATCCAACGAATTGATATGTGGGTATTTGGATTTTTGAAGAGTTGCAGGTATCAGTTTGATAATACACTAAACCTTCGGTGAGAATAAGTCTTTTGGCCTATTACACATGTTTCTTGTTCTGTAAAGAAATCCTTTATCACGTATGTGAAAAAATATTCTGCAATAGATTTGACAAGTGGTTTAAGGTTGAAATAACAAGGAGAAAACGTAGGAAGATCCTGGAGGAGGTGCTCATGATCATTGATCAAACATGACCGTAACATTATGCAAGGATAAGAATGTTCATTAATTTTCCAAGGGGATTCATAACACAAATCTTGAGCAAGTAAATCTTGTGTTCCAAACATTCCTTGTAACAATAGTAGCCCTTTTGCATCCAAGAGTCCAAATCTTTTAATCCCTTGCAGACTTCCTCTTGTTATTAGTTTTTGCAAAGGTTGTTGAAAAACGACAAATTCTCACCCTTTATCCAAAATTTTCCATCAACTTGAACTGTAAAAGGGCATTCAAATAATTTGGAGGAACTTGAATATGCGAGAATGTGACAATAACACCACCATCCCATGCCACAATTTTCTACCAAGAGATTCTTTATTAACAATGTTGTTTGTCGCCAATGATGGAGATAAATCATGGGCAGTTCAATTAATTGAATGTTGATGGTGGTTGTTAATAGAGGTGTTATTGATGATGGCAAGGGGAAGCGGGGTAGGGGGGTGGCATTGATGGTAAGAGTGTTGGTAGTGCTATCGATAGGGACAGGGATCGTAGTTGTGTTGTCAATCTAACAAGAAGTTATCGATTAAAAGATGTACTAAGAGTTAGTGGTGAACTAAATTGAGTTAAGATGAAATTGTAAAAACACAATTTCATCATTTTAATATTTTAGAAGAATATTTTTGTCTATTTCTTTCTTTTGCCTAATATGTATAGAAATTTATTAATAAAACTTGTTAAAAGATTAGAACTTGTTGTTTTTTAATTTTAAAAATATCAACTTATTGTTTTGATATAATCTGAATAAAATTCTTCTTGACATTAATTATTATTATTTGTTAACAATTGATAGAGTTCTTTATGTTAAAAAATTTGTACTATTATCAAAAGCATATTCAAGGTCTAACCAAAGTTGCCAAAAAAAAAATAATTATAATAATCTAAAAATTTCATGAAAACTCGGATTGGAGTTATAACTTCAATTTCAAAAGCAAGCAAATAAAGATGAAACCTAAAAGGTTCCACTTGAAGATTAAAATTGAAAGCAACACTAAGGAAAAAACATATAACATGAAAAGCACCAAATCTAAATTAGCCTATGCAAACTAGTCAAAGTGGTCCAAAACATGTTTACATGTATATATTTTGTCTCTATTATGACAATCTCTCCTAATTAGAACTTTAATTTCCATTAATGTATAAGTCAAATTTAATTTACCTATTTTTTAATTAAAAAGATAGTGGCTTGTTTGGTTAAATTGGAATTGGGTTGTTTTCAATCAATTATTATTTGACTACATGCCATGTAATTGATTGATTGTTTCTTTCTCAACTCCTTTGAATTTTTTTGTTTTATATATTGATAGTGATATTAGCTTTTGTCTTGTAGAAGTGGGCAGATTTTTTTGAATTTTAAGTTTTCAATGGTGGATGCACTCACACTTGGGATTTTGCATAGTAAAATGGATGCTCTACATTGTTTAGCCTCCTACGCATTGCCTTTTTCTAATCTCTTGACACTTCTCCATTTTGTTTTTAACTTTAATATATAAGTACTTTTATTTCTAAATTAATCCTTTGTGTTGGGAGGCCAACCTAACTAAAATTTAATGAAACCCACTTCAATATTAATCTAACAAAAATTAGCAATATTATACGTACTTATTTTGAGTACACAAATACATATATATTTATATATGTTATCACATTATTAGTGTTTTATTTTATCTCTAATTCAAAATCACTCAATTATAAGATGATATATATTAAGTGTGTACCTATTTATATACTCAAAATAGATATTGCTCATTTGTTATAAGGCCAAATGACTATTTCCCACCCAAGGTTTGATGCAAACCCAATTTCTCACCGGTTAACTATTAAAAATTCAAATACTTACCATTCTATTAAATTTCATTGTTATTGTTATGAGTAAAATTGTTATTTTGAAATTTTATTTAAAAGAAAATCCTATCCTCACCTTAGTTTAAAAGATAATAATTCCACCCTTAGTCTCAAATTTCCAAGGTCTAAAAACTGGCTTCCTCCCCTTCCCCCAGCTTATGGTTTGCACAACTACATATTTTTCCCATTAACAATCACCCCCAACCTTTTAAAAATTTTAGTTTCACCTCCACTTCACCTTCAGTTTTCAGATCATTGTTGATGACCTTCTCCCTCTGTCTCTGATATCTCCACCATCGAGAATGACTATCGACATCTATTTCCAAGTCATACGTTACCGTCCAAAATCAAAGTTGGTCGAAATCAAGCGAGACCTCTCACTCGATTTTGATCAACTTTTTTGCGACAAACGGTGATGATATAACATGGAGATAGATGCTGGTGGCTCATTCTTGGTGGTGGAGATACCAGAGACAGAGGGAGAAGGTTGTAGGCAATGATTTGGAAACCCTAGATTGGAGTGGGGGTGAAACTTAAAGTTTTTTAGAAACTTGGGGGGGGGGGAAGTCACTTTTTAAACTTGAGAAATTTGAGACTAAGGAGGAAATTGTTAGTTTTTAAAACAATAGTGAAAAAGGATTTTTTAAAATTAATATCTAAATGAAAATGTTACCCTTAACAATAACAGTGAAATTTAATAGATGAATAAATATTTAGATTTTTGATAGTTAGTAAGTGGGAAGCTGAATTTACACCGAACCTTGGATGGAAAATAGTCATTTGGCCTTGTTATAATAACTAAACTATCTATTTAATTTTCTAAGTTGTTTAAATAATTTTTAAAAACTGCTACAGTATAAAATAGATATTGACACATTTTTTCATGAGAAGTGATATTTTTATTTATGAGAAATCATTTTTTTTCTCAATGATATATATTAAAGTGTTTAAAAAAAATTAAAAATTATTATAAATTAAATGCATTATTGTGTGTGTGTGTGTATTTGTGCGTATGCGTCTTGTATATATGCTGTAATTACTAGTGAAATCCCCCACCAAAAAAAAAAAAAAAGTGACTTCAATTATTATGTAATGAATTTGCTTGAAAATGTAATAAAGAGTTATTGTACATATGTTATTAATTTTCTAAAATTTTTATTAATAAAATTATATATATTTATAGCAAGGATTAATTTAAATATTAATAATAATATGTCATAATATTTTGGCAAAAAGACTATTTTCCATCAAAGGTATGGTGAAATCTCAAAGTTTCATTCTTTAACTTTTAAAAACTCAAATACCCGCCCATAAATCAATTTCTATTAAATATTTCAGTTAGGATCAGAGGTAAAACTATTATTTAATAAAAATTTTTAAAAAACTAAAAGTTTATCACATTTTCCTCCCTAAGTATTAAAAATTAACAATTTCCGCTTCTCCCAAAGTTTAAAAACTAACCTTTTCACTCATAGGGTTTATTTTGCTCCTCCTCTAGTGACATCTTTGCTCCGGCCTTCAGCCAACTTCCCACTATCTTCAAAAGCAACTGATCTTCTCTCTTTGGTTATCATTTTTATCAGATAAAGATTTCTCTTCGTTTGAGAAGAGACGAAGAGTCAATCTTCATCTCTTTGATCGGATGAAGATGATTAATCTTTATTTGACATCAGATGAATCATCTCATGGCCAGAGACTCGTCGTCTAGATGATTTTTGTTCGGATTTAATTATTAAGGGTAGGGAAATACACAACCAGTGTCGGTGATGGTTTAGCGTGGAAAGAGGACATCGCCAACGTTGGAGATGGTAACCGAAGGTGAAGAAAACAAAACCTAGGTTTTTTTTTAGGGGGAGGGGAATGCAATTTTTTAAACCTATAAAAGTTGTTAGAAGGGGTGAACTTGTGAGTCTTTAAAACTTGGGAAAAGAAATTAGTAAATTTTATATATATATATAATAATATTATTAAAATGATTATTTTACTTCTAATTTTAATAGAGATTTTGAACAAAATTTAACTTATAAGTAGATGTTTAAATTTCTGAAAATTAGAGAAATTTCATTATATTTTAGGTGGGAAAAGGTCTTTTGGCCTGATATTTTTAAGTTAACAATACAAAGAAAATTCCAACAAAATATTTTTCATATGAAGAAACAATTGTCTCTTTTATTTCGAAATTAAGAATACGATTCCAACAAAATAGTTGAAAAATGAAAATAAAAAGTTCTTCTCCATGCTTCTGCTATAGCCTATAGGCATGGGGACCCGAATAATATTTTCGGGTCAAGGGGGGGTGGGCCAACCCAGTACGAGGCTGATGTCGCGTGATAATATGTTGTCATTAAAAGCGCGTGCCATTAATGTCTTTTCAAATCAGACAAATTCTTCGGATTTTCATTGCTTCTCTACCTCAGTCGGCGCCGCTGTCAAATTATTTATATACAACTTTTTAGATCCTAGGTCAACTAAATTGTGTGTGCATCACATTCTCCCATCCCATTGCTTCATAAATTTTATTGGAGAATAATAATACTGTTTGGGGAATGTATTTTATTTGAAAAAAATTAGACGTGACGAGGAAACAAATCACGACACGCGGTGGCATTGACAGTGGAAGGATAAATTCCTATGGGCTAATTAAGTGAATTATTTACTTCTAGTTAGGGCTGTGTAAATTCTAGTTTGTTGTGATTTAAAAAGTTTTTTAATTAAGATTTGACAAATATTTGAAAAAATTTTAAATCTTACAAAAACATAATTTAGTCTAACTTAAATTACGGTTTAAGTATATTAACAATCATCCATGTTCAAATATATAGAGCAAAAAGAAATAATGCATAAATATTCCTTGTTTAAGTGAAAGAATATTATGTTAACACAAATAACACAACTTAAAATGACACCAAAATAGATAACAAAATATCAACCAAATACACATCCTTTGACACTTTATTAAGCAAGCACATGTTCAAAGAAAGGAAATCATACAACATTGTTACATAATATTGAATGTTTTGCAAATCTCCTCTAGGGTTTGTGATTAAAAGATACAAACTTGTTCCTACCATCCCCAAAGATAGGATTAAACTATCACTATATCTTTAGACCAAAGCTGATAAAACACTTTATCTATTATTTGTAAATGGAACCCAACCTGAACCATCTCACACTTTTGTCAAAAAATCTGAGTGCTAGAACTAGGATGCAACCCGGTTATGTATATTAAGAACGGCCAAAGGACTATTTCCCACCCAAAATATGTTTTTTTTCCAAGTTTCCACCCCTTAACTTTGAAAATCCCATTTATCCACCTATGAAGGGTTAAAATTAACTATTTCAAGGGCAAAATTGTTATTTTATATGTAATATTAAAAAAAAACTTAAATTTGAATTCATTTCCTTCCTAAACCTTAATTTTCTTCTAACCCAAGTTTTCAAAATAATGTTTCCCCCCTAAGATTTCCAAACTTTCAGATAAAGTTTTTCAACAAAAAAGAGCATCTCTGACAATCTCCAGACAACGTCCCCACCCTCTGACGTCTCCTCCTTCTAGCAGTACTCCTTTTGACTTGGTGAGGGTCGTCTTCGTAGGAGAACAAAGACAAATCGTCTTTGTCGAGAGACGAAGACAAACCCTACTAAGTCAGAAAGAGGACACGTCGGAGGGTGGTTACGTTGTATGGAGATCACCAGAGAAGATCTTCTTCGTCGAAAAATTTTATCTGAAATTTGGAAACCCTAGAGGGGAGATGCTTTTTTTTTGAAAAGTTTAGTTGGAGGGAATTGTTAGTTTTTAGGGTTTATGGGGGGAAATAATATCACTAATGAACTCAGTTAATTTTAACCGTTTATGGGTGGGTAAATGAGATTTTCAAAGTTAAGAGGGGGAACTTGGAAAACAAGCATACTTTGCATGGGAAATAGTCCTTTGGCCATTAAGAACTCAAGATGTGTAACATTGCCGCCCATTTCTCTGCTTTTCATATATGATTAGAAATATGGTAACATTGGACAAGAACATAGATAGAAGAATTGAGATTATATGTTTTCCTTGGTCGGTTCTTATTGTTTAATATTCTTTATAGTTAAGTAAGAAGGAAACTTGCGAAACAAGCATACTTTGCATGGGAAATAGTCCTTTGGCCATTAAGAACTCAAGATGTGTAACATTGTAGCCCATTTCTCTGCTTTTCATATATGATTAGAAATATGGTAACATTGGACAAGAACATAGATAGAAGAATTGAGATTATATGTTTTCCTTGGTCGGTTCTTATTGTTTAATATTCTTTATAGTTAGGTAAGAAGGAGTTAGTAGTCTAGCAGAGATATATGACATCAGACATATGTAACACAGTTTATAAAACTAATAAAATGATCTATTTTTTGCTTTCTTGTAAGGTTTTTTCCCTTGTTCTTGAAATGGTTTATTTATATCCTTATTTCATACTTTGCTTTCCACACAAATAGTATAAATTCATGTATATTGAACATCTCAAAACAGACATATGTAATACTTTTGTTTATAACTCATGCTTAGTCTATAGTTCATGCGCTTGTCCCATCATATTACATTGGTTTTGTAAATTAGTTAAGTCATTACAATTTGTTCAGTTTCTTCCGATGTTTAAATTGTGACCCTCATTTGTTTGTACTCTTTTATGGTTTTAGTCTTGTTTGTTTGAAAACTCCTATGAATGCATTTACATAGCATGCGCATGTAGTTATACAGCTTATCAATGCTAATCTTATTATATCTTATGTTGTTTTGTTGTCAGGTTTAACTATGGTTTTGGTGGGTTAATCTACAGTTTCTTCATAGCCATAATACGTGGATAGAGGATTATGTCCTCACCAAACAAGAACTAACAAAGTTATCAAACATGGACATATATATTGCTTCTTTGTTTTAATGCTCAACGGAATAATTCGCTTTATAAAACAAATAACACTTGCTATATATAACGATGACAATACTTCCAATGGAGATGCAGAATCTTATATGTACAACACAAGAGGAAGAATAACTGCTTACCAACGAGTTGATTGATGATTGTGATAGCGACACAACTAAAATTCAGTTGGATGATGCTTGAGATGATGATTAAAACCATAAAGACAATGACAGTTATAGAGCTATGATTCTTTTTTTTTTTTTGCCAGAAACAACTATCAATGTTGATAAGAAGAAGACAAAACAAATAGAGAAATTGAGGATGAGACATAAAGTCCAAATTCTGTTGGACCCTAGGTATTTTGATGATAACAAAAACTTAAATTAAAGTGGCTAATATGTCTAAAGAATGTGTAAAACATTACTAAATGAACAAAGTATGCAAAATGCAAGAATAGACCTTGTAAATGACCAGTACATCAAGAAACACATTTGTGCCATGAAGAAAAATGACACGTTTATCAAGTCGTTCCATGCTCGTTAATGCTTTTGGAATTTTGGACAAGTTTACTTTGGTCACGAATGAACATTCCAGGCTATGTAGTTATGCACAAAGAAAGAAGCTCAGTACCTTTAAGAGCTTAATCATTCTAGTGTGGTCAACATTAAAAAAAGTTAATCACAATGTATTGATCTTTTTGCAAGCTCATATCAGTCGTGCTTCCAAATTTGTGAAGAGTAGTGAGGATGATACGCATTATGCAATTTGTTCGTGGTCAAAGTCAAAGTCAAGAAAAGTGCATTGATCATGTTTATAGGCATAATGACTGTGCATAGTACAAAATTTAGTCATTAAGGGTCTAGAAAGGGACTCATTCAACAACACATTTACACTTCCATTCATGGTCCTAGAAATTTGAAGACTTGGTGTTACAAAGAAGAACACGACTGTAATACCCTCAGGTATGTTCCAGGGGCAATTATGTCTTTTGACCCTGTTTTGAGATATTTTCCATTTTAAGTATATATATATATTTTCACATGTATATATGTGTTTTTATAAATAACTATATAGATATATAAATACAAAAGGAAAAAGAAAAAGAGATAAAGAGAAGGAGATAAAGATGTAAATAAAAAAAACAGTAAAGACAAAAACAATAAAAGGAAGCTTCAAGTGTTTTCTATCATCTTCTCCCGTAAAACTCTAGCAGCCAGCCCCTTCATGCTTGTTTTCTTCATTTTTTAGAAGGAAAGTGGATGATTTGAAGAGTTTGAAAGGAGAGTAAGGAAAGAAAAGAAGAAGAAACACTTTTGGAGCTTGGTAATCAAAAGATCTCTTTCTTTTTCCCTCTTCCTATGTTTATATATATTGAACGCATGTCATATGAATATGTTAGTATGTTTTGGTGTTGATTTAAGATGATTTTGGTGATAAAGGAAACAAAACAAGGAGGAGTGAGCCAACTTGTAAATATTGACTTGAAATAAGGTAAGGGGTATCATCCTTGATATGTTGCATGTTTTAGACTTTTGGTTCTTTGGATCTATGTTATAAATGATGATTTTGAATTTGAGAAATGTTGTTTTGCCATTTGGGCTGTCTATGTGTGTGATTTTGTTGATGGCAGAGAGTTGAATAATATTTACAATTTTACCACTGATTTCATCTCATGTTTTGACTGTCTTATCTGATGAATCATGGGTGCCATTATAGCTTGTTGGAAATCTCTTTGAATTCTCTTTTAATGATATATAGCTTGTATGAATTAGAGACTCTTTGGACTGTTAAATCGCTTGAACAAAAAAAAACTATTTTACCAAATAAACAGTGAAGACAGTTTTTGCCACTGATTTCATCCCACGTTTTGGTTATCTTATCTGATGAATCATGAGTGTTATTATAGCTTGTTGGAAAGCTCTTTGAATCATATTTCCAATGATATATAGTTTGTATGAATTAGAGATCATTTGGACTGTTAAATATTGTATGAACCAAAAGGACTGTTTTACCAAATAAACAGTGAAGATAGTTTTTGCCACTGATTTCATCCCACATTTTGACTATCTTATCTAATAAGGTATGAGTGCTATTATATCTTGTTAGAAATCTCTATGAATTATCGTTTCATTGATATATAGCTTGTATGAATTGGAGATCATTTAGATAGTTAAATATTATATGAACCACCAGGACTGCTTTACCAAATAAATAGAGGAGATAATTTTTGCTACTGATTTTATCTCAAGTTTTGATTGCCTTATCTAATGAATTATGAGTGCTATTATAGCTTGTTGGAAAGCTCTTTGAATCCTCTTTTCAACGATATATAGCTTGTATGAATTAGAAACTGTTTGGACTATGAAATTGTATGAAAAGGAAGGCTGCCCTATCAAATGAACAGGGTTGTGAACAATATTTCATAGTTTTGGAAAGGAAAAGAAAGAAAAGAAAGAAAAGGAAAGGAAAGAAATGAGAGAAAAAGAAAAGAAGAAGAAAAGAAAGAAAAGGAATTTAAGGCTCAAGATTTAGGGGTCGTCCCAAGAATATAGTCTGGTGAGTTATGAATAGATTTAGATGGAAGCAAAATTAGTAAGATATAAGGCCCGCATGCATGCTATGAATGATGAGGGGGCACTTTACACTACACCGCCCATAGTAGGGCATGTCCGTAGTAGGACATAGACCTTTAGTAGGGTCTGTTCGCAATAGAGTAGACTCGTAGTAGAGCTCAATTTATATTCAAAAATGGTATAGTGAGAGAAAGGAAGAGAGCTCGAGCTTAGACTAGTACCAAATCCCTATAGTTAGCTTTCAGATAGTATCAAATAGACATCAGATGAGACAAAGTATGACCTAAATAGTATTCATAAACTAGATTATCCCCTCAATTTCTTATAGGGGTTATGAGTGAGATTGAGTCCCGAAAGTGAGTTAGAACAGGAAAAGAGATAGTTTACTTAATTCTTTCCCTTTACTGAGAGTTCTTATCTCTCACTTCCTTTTCTTTTATGATTGTAGGTATAGGTGATTGAGGTAGCTGCGAGGCAGGGTCAAGTCAACGTAGGTAGATCCAACTGAAGCAAGTTATCTCTGGTTTATTTTACATGCATACAATGACATGTTCTTATCGATTTTTGACCTTTTTGAGATGATGGTACAACTATATATGATTACTCCATGTATTCAAATGCTTTCAGATTAGTTTTTATATGAGTATATACATTTTTTGTTCGCTTCCAGATTTTCAGTTTTCTTAGAATAATTTCTAAACACTTTTAGTGATGCGTTCATGTTAAAGTATTTTAAAAGAAAAAAATAGACGCTTCGGATATTAATTCGTAACATTTCTCTTTTGATGGGTAGTACTTCTAGGGAGGGATGTTACAACGACCATGCATATCGTTGGTATCAAACATTCACTTATAGTGCGAGAAATTAAATTCAACCATTGGGAGCTTTAACCGAGGTTAACTCTGAATTAAAAATATTAGTACCAACCATTTCAACTAATAGTGCCATTTGTTCCATTGCATTTCCAAGAGAAAAATGTCATTTTCAAAAGTCAACGACTACATATTTCAAACCCAACATATCTATTGCGTTTTCCAGCCATTCTTGCCTATAAATTGAGCTTATTTGAAATGAACAAATGTTAGACACTACATTGCTATATTTCTAATGCTCAAATCTTTCAAAGCTCAAGCAAATTTATTCTCTCTCTAAGCTTGACTCAATTCATTGAGAGACCATTTGAACCAAACTTGTATACTCAACCTTTGTATACTAAAATATTTGTATTCAAAACACTAAGGGCAAGATCCCAATTCAACTATTGTATTGAGCACAACTCCAGAAAAACTACGTGTAATTGATTAAAGAATTAGTAGAACTTCAAACCGGATTTTTTAAAGAGGTGGACGTAGAAGACTTATGAGAAAAAGCTCAGAACATCTATAAACACTAAGCACTTTCTAACCCTATCTCTTTATTTTATTCATATTCATTATTGTTTAAAGCTACTGTTTATACATTACAATTTTTAAAGAACCTATTCCCCACCAACCGCCCAATCTCTAGGTTTATTTTAGCCATTAAGGGGTTTTTCAAATTCGATAGATTATTTAACTAGACAGATAGGGTTTGTAGTCTATAGAAGAAAATAAAGCTTATAATAGAAATATGGACTTGGGACAAGGAGGCTATGGAGGCAAAGAAGATGATTTTCATTTGACCTTTTACTTTTGAATTGTATTCAAGGATTAGGGCATAAATTAATTAATGAATATATATTTAATAATATGCATAAATATTATATATATATGTATGGTTTAAGGTTCGGTTTAGGTTGGAAATGGCCTAAACCATACATCGTTTTTCTAAAATTTATCAATCCAAATTAAACTATAATTTTTGTATGGCTTAGTCTGATTTTATAATTTAAACTGAATTATGTACATCCCTACTTTTAGTGGTCAATTCCACTAAGCGAGAGGGTATGAACGTTATCTTGCATATTTTATTTTCTTTTATTTTGTATTCTTTTATTCATTTTACTTTTTCTTTCTTCACTTATTTTTTATTTTTTCCCTTATTTTTTTATTTTCCATTTTAAAAAATTTGAAGCAATTATAATTTTTTAAAAATATTAAGGGTATTAATAAAATTGTTCAAAGGTTTTCCGTAAATTTGAAAAAAGTGACGGATGTTTTTAATTTTTTTTTGAAATTTCAATATATCTTCAATAGTTATTAAAATAACAATCATATCTTCAAAGAACTAAGCAAAAAACAACATTTTAAAATTGGTTGAAGTTTTGATTTTTTTTTTTATAAGTCTAAATAATAAAATTTTAAATTAGTAAAAATATAATGGTAATTTAGCATTTATATTCAGTACTAATGATAATTTTGTAATCTCAATAAAAGGGCAAAATAATTATTTTTAGGAAAATAAAACAAAATTCACTAATAGAAGTGGATAGAAGTTGAAAATTTGGTTTTTAAAACTTAAAAGGTGAGAATTTGTCATTTTATCAAATTTTGAATGGGAAATAGTCATTTGGCTATTGATGAAAAGAAAAACGACTATTTTTCTAGTAGGTTTGGATATAAATCGAACCGAGTTCGAATACCCTTTGACTTGAGTTTAGCTTGTATAAAAGTGTTTCAACTTGAGTTTCTGGAGCCAAAAACAAGGGTAACTTTAACTTGAATGAAAATAGTTCAGCTTAGTTTAGCTCGAGTTCATGACTTACATTTGTGGCTAAGAGTTGTGACTCAAATTTGTGATTTATTGACAAAATGACGTCGCTTTGACAATTACTTGATATAACCTAAATCAAGTTGCGAGCCAAGTTTGAAGTGAATCGAACCATCGCCTGATCTATAAGTTGGACTAGGCTAAGCTCTTTTTAGCTTAAGTTTGGCTCATCTAAAAATGAGTCGACTTTTTTAACTCAAACTTGATTCAAATTTAAGCTAAACAAATTTGAGTTGAGCTAAATTTTCAGAGTAAGCTAACTTAGTTTAGGTCCAACCTTATTTCCTAGTTGAATTATGTCCAAATGACAAATCATCACCCTTGAAGTTAAAAAAAAAAAAACATTTTCCCACCTTCTATCAAAAGTCAAATATTAGTTTTAACACTCAAAAAGTAGTTTTCTTAGTTTATAAAAAATATAAATATTATAGGATTAATATTATTTGCACTTCTAAAATATAAACAAATTTTATTTCCTTTGATTAACTTAAAAATTTATCACTTAGACTCCTATATTCAATTGAAAAAAATAAAAATAAAAACCCTAACCTAAACTTCTACCAATCCTAAATTCGTATCACAACAATTATGATTGAAATTATAATTAGAATCACGATGGGTTAGTGCAATTCAATCAAAATATCACCATTGTTGTATTCTAATGCGATTCCTACTAAATCACACTATTCTAGTGTAGTTTCAACTAGATATACACAAAAATGACATAAATCCTGTATGGAATCTCAATGATATGGTGTGAATTTGGTGGAATCACATCAAAATAATGTGAAAGACAGTAAAGGGTCATCAAAGGTGAATATTCATGGGTGATTGTTTTCATTTTTCTATAATGACTCTTGTTGAAATGTCCTCTTTTGGCCTAAACTTTCCACATTTAGTGGCTATATTGTTGTAATCAAAACTTTGTTGGTGGCCATCTTCTTGATGTCCATACCAATATATCAACAATCTTCTCCAACCTTCATGACCTCTAGACATTATGGGATCTTAATGCCTAATTTTCTATGTGTATATAAGTTTATTGGATGTGTTGTTAATGGATTTAGTTAGCTAAAAACAAGGAAATTGTTAGCAATAGTTGTTAGTATAAAATTAATAATAATTGTTGATAGTGATAGTTAGTAGTAGCAAATGAAATGTCTATCTATTGGTTTTTAGTAAGATAGTGCCCACACTTAAAAACAAGACATTTGATCCAAATATTAGTAATAGTCTATTTAGTCTTCTCCTTAACTTGTGAGCTTTAATTGTTTACAAAAATTCTGTGTTGAAGTCAAGGGGGAATTTACGCTCGTAAAATCTAGGCACTCAACATGATGGTATAAGAGCACGGTTCTGATGAAGGTACCTTTCCTCGATATGCATATTCAACTATAATATGTATATTCAAACAACCTATATAAGAATCTTAATATACCACCTAAGTACAATTTCTGCAATTGGAAAAAATGGTCTATAACATGCATATTCAACTACAAACATTTACAGAAACATTATCATCAAAGAAGTTAGATGGAGGTTTATCCAACTTTCCACCAATTAACCCTCCTACAAATACCTACCCAAAAAACACTGAATATGGTCAACCACCATATCAATCTTACACATAACCATCATATTCTACTTGTGCCACCAACAATTTCCAAACTCATCTACCTCATATTTACCAAACACCAATCCATCAACCTAATCAAAATTATGGAACCATTATTCCCCGAGTTCCATGTTATAATGACATGGAGGATCCTATTAGTTAGTTGAAAAGGATAGAACAATTTTTGAATTTCACAAAACTCTTTCATTAGAAAACGTAGTGTTGGATGCATTCCACTTAGATGGATGAGTCTATCTATGACATCAAAATATTAAGCAGACTAAAGTTTGGATAACATGGGATGAGTTTAAGCAAACTATCAAAGATCGTTATGGTCTAACCTTTCTAGAAGATTTCCATGGAAAGCTAACTAAGCTAACTCAAACTGGTTTCATGAAGGATTACCAACTTGGTTTTGATCACCATTTTACAAGAGTTGGGATTTAAGGTAACATACCCCCTTTATAAGTACTGCCATTTAGAAAAGTATGTCACTAACCTTAACTAAATGAGCATGTTGTAACTCCCCTTTTAGAAGTACTGCTTTTTAAAGGAAAATGTCACTGATCAGAGTATTTGAGCATGCATACTTTTTTTTTTAACTCATAAATAAATCGTACAAAACCTTGGATAAAAACATTATTTATAAATCATGAAAATTATGAAAATACCATTTTCAAAATGCAATGATCAAAAGCGTATACAAGATGTCATCAACATAAAAACATTAATAAAATTATCATAGTGTGTGTAGCCAACACATAATAATTTAGTTTGCACACATAAATTGTTAAACTATGAAAATGACAAAAAATGCCCTCAATTGCTCTATGCTTGTTGACCATCGCTTGTCTTCTAACCAATATAATCACCTGCGCTTGTACACATGAAAGTAAGGGAGTGAGTAATGAAACACTTAGTAAGTAGAAGACTCTACTGCTAACTTTTATTTATTCTCTAAAATACCCTTGTCTCGACCTATACTACCTCTATCATCTAGAGTCTGTCACTAAACTCCTATTAGGATGATTATATGTCCTGTACCTCGAATCAATACTTATACTATTCTCAAAAACCTTTAGGCTACACATCATAACTCTCGAATTGAATTATGACCTATTAGATCGCTATGTAATCACTTTTTAGATTCCTAACTGGTATGAGCATATTATCTCTAAGGTTGATTGTGTCCCACTCAGTTACTAAGAAAACACTCTTTGAATCCTAAGGAAACACTCCCTGAATCTCTACTAGTATGACCATAATATCTCTTGGTAAAAGTGTCATCATCTAATAGCTATGTCTTATAACTGTGTACTAGACTGATTAGACTAGATCAAATACAGGGATTTGGTACCTTGGCCATATGAGCACTCTCTGTGTAATCCACTCATCTATATCATTATTAGACTATTAAATATCATTTCAACTAGGCTCTACTGTGAGCTAGTACCATACTGTAAGTATGGTGTCTTCCAGTAGGTGTACCCAACTACAAGCGGTTTATGAAGTTTGTACTCATGATACCCTCTCGTAATGATTTTAGGACATCTAGCATGCATGCATGCATCTCAAGGCTCAAATCACCTTAGACTAGCTTTAGCTTTCACCCTAATTACATCTCCTGCCCTGTTACAATGTTATCTCTTAGGCATATTGGGTGTTATTGCGTACCCAGAACTCTATACTATCTCTCAAGATGACCCATAAACCTCTAGCCTAGTTACTTATTTCTTTCTTTATTTTGCCCTTAATACACGAGTATGTGATTTAGGATACACAAGCATGTATCTGCCTTGTGCATGAAACATGAATACCCCTCAAGGGCGTGTCACTATTGTTCAAGACACCTTGATGTGTTGCTTTTGGAACACGGGTGTGCTAATTCTCTAAATCATACAAGACTATCTTTTCTTGTGGCCTTCCCTGTGTACATAAAATCATCATACACAGGGTTGCGTGCCTTCTCATTATACTTATTATATTTTCCACACTTATCTCATCTAGACTATATTACTTCTCAAGGATATTTTAGTCATTTCACCCTACACACAATTATTCAAAAAACATACATGGGTGAAGTTTATGCCCTAGTTAATCACTTAATGGTTAATGACATCCATCAATCATCGAATCATTGAAGAACTTAAGCTAAATTCTAGGTTTGCATACACAAGTGTGTGTCCCATACCACATGACCTTGTGTTGAACCTAGAACTAAGATCACATATTTGTTTTCATTCTCTATTTGGCTCTATGATAATCCTACCACATAAATCCCAACTCAATGGCTTTCTAACCAATATGCAATGCTAAACTAATCCAAAAATTAACATAATAAACTAACGCATATAAAATCGAACGTCTACATAATAATTAAATATTATCTATCCAAACACAAAGTTCATTAATATTGTAGCTCACTTTCATCAATGCAACCATGTATATGGACCTGTATTATCAATTAACTATAAGTCTTTTCTCATCATTTCATTCTTAACAAGTTATCAAAATCATATATATACACATGTATGTATGTATGTATGCATACTCCGATCAAAACAATCTATTATCTTATAAGTCAACATAATCTAACATGATCATCTCAACACATGTTCATGAATCTTTTCATATTGGTAGAGGAAAGAATCCTAAATCCACCATTACATAAATGGCACAGAAAGCACAAAAAATAGTCTTACTTACTGTATCTTCTAATGTGACGATTTAATAGTGATCTTTTCTTCTCCTTCTTGGCCTTTTTCTTTTGTAGATAATAATGGCCAAAGTTATTGTATGGACAAGCCAACACTTAATTTTCTATCTTTATTCCACTAGATAAGAATGCATATGTAACCTCTCCTAACCAATAGGTGTGTTACAGAAAAATGGCAAGAATTCCCCTATTTTAGAGGGTCCGGGGAATATTTTTCTCTTTTTCATTATGCCCTGTAACACTCCCAATTTGTAATTCACACAAACCAGTCCTACCAATCGACTGGATTTTTTATCAACTTAATCACAATTAGTAAAATAAATACATAATAATAACAATTATAAAAATTATCACCCACAGAAACTTTATAATCAATTTTCATAACTAGCCATATATATATATATATATATCCACCAATATCTACTTCAAGTATATATATATATATATACATATATTCACATATACATCAAAACATATAAATCAACAACAATATGGTGCCTTCATCCCTCAGCCTCATGTCTCATTAGTGCTTCCCGGAACCTTTGCTGCATTTCTTTACCTGTAAAATATTAAATTAAACGGAGTGAGCGACTATGGCTCAGTAAGAAAATCATACTTAACACTTAAAGCATTTTATACCAGTACTAATCTTTTCTAATCTTTTCCATACTTAGCGTGTCTGAACTATTTACAACAAAATAATTGACACAGAACACGCATTTAACATGTATCATCATTCTTTTCTTTCACACATTTATTCATTTCCTTACTATACAGATATGATTCACTCGTTATGATTTATGCATGTATGAGTGCCATGACATTTCTATTTTCTGATCGTACATCTTTCTCAACTCTTTATCAGCCACACAGGCTTGTATGCATAATTCTAATGTAAATGACTTTCATAAAATATTTACTAATTTGTTTCTCTCTCTTTCTCATTGATCGATCTAGACTACATATGATAGTACTTGCAGTCACCATACAAAGTATAATTCTCTCTTACACGCATATTTTTTTTTTCTTTGCTGTCCACACAGTACAACTAATATTTTTCTTTTGCTGTCCACACAGTACAACTGATATTTTTTCTTTGCTGTCCACACAGTACAGCTGGTTGTCCACACAGTACAACCAATTATTTTATTTGCTGTCCACATAGTACAGCTGGCGTGTAAGGATTTTTAGTATGTTTTCTGCTTTCCTGTATCATATGAGTCATTATAAAACCAAAAATACTTGTTTTCCATTTTCTAAAAGCATGCATGACTTAGAAAATATTTTTCCTCTTTCTTTATTTTTTTCTAAATCATGCATATGTTATGATTCCTCATGTATGCATATATAACCATAATATGAAATATGCGCATTTGTTATTTTCCCTTATTCTTTTCATTCCTTCTCAAACATCATGTTATTTTCTCATGCATTTATATATAAATATATATCATGTCTCAAATTAATTTCAATTATACAATATAGGCTTAATATAAGGGTTATTTCACATAACATGCACATAATTAAGCAACATTAACCTATATCACATAAAATGACATTTTTGCCCTTATGGCAAAAATTTACCTTTTTACCCTTATGTCCAAAAATTACATCATGAATCCTAATGAATTTCTTTATCCTTTTAAGCATAAATCATCTTAATTCTAATACCTTACACACTTATATAAGTAAAGGTTATTTAAATAACCTAACTCAACTTTACTTCAAATATGTAAAGTATGACATTCTTACCTTTTATTGGCTAAATAGATGATTTAAGCTTATTCACCTTCTTTTCTTCTTTCTGGCAACCTTAATCAACCAAAAATATGATCATCCATCAAAACCCTAAACTTGACATATCTTAAAAATTAAATTTCTTACCTTAGAACTGATCAGAATTGACAGATCTACACTTTTTATAATTGGAGCCTCTGGAAATTAGGTGGTTTAGCTAGGTTTTTGGACGAATTTTGGTTAAGGGAAAAAGCTTAGCTAAAACCATGGAGTTCTCGGCAAAAATGAAAGAGAAAATGAATAGCATAAGTTTATAAGCCTTTTGGACCATTTTGCCCTTAACCTTTTCCATAAATTACTATTTTATCCTTAGCCAATTACCAAAAACCCTTAGCACCACCATATAATTTCAAGTATGCCCTTCAATTTTAATTCCCACTTTGTCCCTTGAATCTTTATAAAATGACCATTTTACCCCCTTTGAAAAATATTGCTCATTTAGTAGTTTTCTATGATTCTTTTGCAATTTCTTTACACAACAAGTTATAAAATCAACTCTAGGGGTAATTTTGGAAGTGGAGTTTACTGACACACCTGAATTCGGATGTTACATTTCTTCCCCCTTAAAAGAATTTCGTCCTCGAAATTTAAACAAATAAGTTGGGAAATGTCTCTCTCATTTGTTGCTCAACCTCCCATGTGGCTTCTTCCATCTTATGATTCTTCCATAATACTTTCACTAATGGAATTGTCTTATTTCGGAGCTCTTTTATTTTTCTATCTAGTATCTGCACCGGTTGCTCCTCATAAGCTAAATCTTCTTTTAATTCCACATCATCTGATTTCAAGACATGTGAAGGATCGCTAATGTACTTTCTCAATAAAGAAATATGAAATACATTATGAACTCGATCCATACTAGGTGGAAGTGCAAGTCTATAAGCCACCTTGCCCACTCTTTCTAAAATTTCAAATGGGCCAATAAATCTTGGAGCAAGTTTCCCTTTTCTTCCAAATCTCATCACGTGCTTATAAGGGGCTACTTTCACAAAAACTTTATCACCCGGTTGAAACTCTACTTCTTTCCTTTTCAAATCTGCATAGCTCTTTTGTCTGTCTTGAGCTTGCTTCATTCTAGTCTTGATAGCCTTTATATCTTCCACCATCCTCTGGGTTAACTCAGGCCCAAGAACTTGACTCAAATCATCTCGCTCTCCTATATCATCCTAATGTAATGGAGATCTACACTTTCGTCCATAAAGAGCCTCATATGGTGCCATTTTAATGGTGGACTGGTAACTATTATTACATGCAAATTCTATTAATGGAACCATTTCATGCCAAGTCATTTGGTAATCTAAACAACAGGCTCTCAACATATCCTCTAGTATTTGATTCACCCTTTCTGTCTAGCCATCTATTTGAGGATGATATGTTGTGCTAAATGCCAGCCTCGTACCCAATGCTCTCTGTAAACTACCCCAAAAAGCTGAAATAAATCTAGGGTCTCTATCTGACATAATAGTTTTGGGTACACCATGTAATCTCACAATCTCCCGTATATAAATCTGGGCCAGTTGATCTGAAGCAAAACTATCTTTCACTGGAATAAAATGGGCCGATTTAGTCAATCTATCTACAATCACCCATAATGCATTATAGCCTTTTTGTACTTGAGGTAGGCCAATGATGAAATCCATTGAAATATCTTCCCACTTCCATTCAGGAACACTAAGTGGGTGAAGCAAACCTGAAGGTCTCTGATGCTCGGCCTTGACCTGTTGACATACCAAGCACTTAGCTACATAGTCACCAATATCTTTCTTCATACCTATCCACCAATAAGTTTTCTTTAAATCTTGATACATCTTTACTCCCCCAGGATGAGTAGTGTAAAGTGTATCATGTGCTTCACTTAGGATTTTCTTTCTCAACTCCAGGTCTTGGGGAATACATACCCTGTTTCTGAACTTGAGCACTCCATCTATCATTTGAAACTCAGTTGCTTTCCCTTCACATATCTGTTGACTTGTTTTCTAGCACCACAAATCTTCTACTTGCTTCTCTTTTATTTCATTGAAGAGATTAGGTTGAATTTCCAATCTGGCCACTTGACTTCTTATCACCTCAATCTGTTCCCTCTGAAACTCTTTTTGTAACTCTATCTGAATGGTGAGGTGAGCTATGGCAATCTTTCTACTCAAGGCATCGGCTACCACATTTGCTTTACCCGGTTGATATTTAATATCACATTCATAATCTTTGACTAGCTTCAACCATCTCCTTTGTCTCATATTCAAGTCTTTCTGAGTGAAGAAATATTTTAGACTTTTATGGTCGGTGTAGATATTACATTTAACTCCATATAAATAATGCCTCCAAATTTTTAAAGCAAAAACCACTGCTGCTAACTCTAAATCATGGGTAGGGTAGCGTGTTTCATAATCTTTTAACTGCCGAGAGGCATACGCTATCACCTTACCCTTTTGCATCAGCACGACTCCCAAGCCATTATGCGAGGCATCACAATAAATATCATAATCTACACCTTCCCCTGGTAATACTAAAATAGGAGTTGTAGTCAACCGTGTTTTTAGCTCTTGGAAACTCTTTTCACAAGCATCAGTCCATATAAAAGGAGTTCCTTGTCTGGTAAGAGTTGTAAGTGGCTTGGCTAACCGAGCAAAACCTTGTACAAATCTTCTATAATAGCCAACTAGCCCCAAACAGCTTCTGATCTCTTTCACAGTTTTTGGCCTCACCCATTCAAGTATTGTTTCCACTTTACTAGGGTCTACAGCTATACCTTCCTTAGTAACCATGTGTCCCAAAAATACTACTCTATCCAACCAGAATTCACACTTAGAGAATTTGGCATACAATTTCTTTTCTCTCAATCTTTGTAGCACAAATCTCAAGTGTTTGGCATGTTCTTCTTCTGATCTAGAGTATATCAAGATATCATCAATAAATACCACCAAGAATTTGTCAAGGCAATCATGAAATACTCGATTCATTAAATCCATAAAGATTGCTGGAGCATTAGTCAATCCAAAGGGCATCACCACAAACTTGTAGTGCTCGTAGCGAGTCCGAAAAGTTATCTTTGGAATATCTTGCTCTGCAATCCTCACCTGGTGATAACCCGATCTCAAATCAATTTTGGAGAACACAGAAGCTCCTTTCAATTGATCAAATAAATCATCAATTCGAGGCAACGGGTATTTATTCTTCACTGTTAATTTATTCAACTCTCTGTAATCTATGCACATACGGAGCGACCCATCTTTCTTTTTGACAAATAGTATAGGTGTTCCCCAAGGAGAGTGGCTAGGTCTAATAAAACCCTTATCTAAAAGTTCTTGCAACTGTTTCTTTAATTCTTGTAATTCAGCTAGAGCCATTCGGTAAGGAGCTTTTGAAATTGGGGCTGAGCCAGGTTCTAACTCGATACTAAACTCCAACTCTCTCTCTGGAGGTAAACCTGGTAGCTCATCAAGAAAGACATCTGGAAAATCTTGTACTATTGGGACATCTTGAACACCCAATCTTTGAACATCATGCTCATGTACCACATGAGCTAAATATCCTGTACACCCATTTTTCAATAATTTTTTCGCCTTTACACTACTGATCATCATACTAGGCTGATGACCCTCTCCGAAATTAAAGTGATCTCCATTATCGAGTTGGAATCGAGCTTTTTTTTTTCTACAGTCAATCTCGACTCCATATCTTTCTAAAAAATCCATGCCTAAGATAACATCAAAATCGAGCATATCAAAGACAATCAAGTCCACCTTTAACTCTCTCCCATGTATCACTACCTTCTGGTCTTTTAGCATTTTATCTGTAATCACACTCCCCCCATCTAGCATCTCAATTCTAATGGAATGGGTAGATCTAACAGGCACTAAACTTACCCTTTCAATAACCCCTAGTGCAATAAAGGAGTGTGTAGCTCCTGAATCAATCAATGCATATAAAGAAACAGAGTGGAAAAAGAGCTGACCAGTAACTACAGATGGACTAGCCTCCGCCTGACTATGGGTAGCTGTATAAACCCGTGCATTAGTACCTCTCCCTGGTTGCACTGGCAGAATTAGGCTTTGTTGTGGTTGTATCTGAACTGGCACTTCAGTACTCTGGCAATCCTTTGCTATATGCCCTGGCTGTCGACATCTATAACAAATCACCTGTTTCTGCCGGTACCAACATTCCCCACTATGACGTCTTCCACAAATCTAACATTGGGGAATATTTTCTTTTCTAGGCTTCTTGTCACTCTTCCAGCCTTTTCTACTTGCTTTTGACTGGAATTTTCTTCTTCCCCTATTATTTCTGAAACCGGAGCCAATTGAACTACCCCTTGATGTTGTAACTGGTGCTGAAATAGTCAATAAAGCAGGTAAAGCTGATCGACTTGGCATCACTGTCTGAGGTACTATCAATGATGGAGGTGTTGACATGGAAGGTGCATTCCTAGGTAGCTTATTAACATATACCTCCAACCTCAATGCTCTCTCCAATGTCTCTTCATAAGTTTGAGGAAGTTGAGGTCCAGCTAGCACATGCAAGGCTATCTCCGGTCTAAGGCCCTGAAGAAATCTGTCTAGTCGGAGACTAGGGGTACTCACCATACCTGGAGCAAAACTGGCTAAGACATCAAAAAGGGTAGAGTAATCCTTTACTGAACCCTCTCCCTACTGTAAAGAAATGAACTCTTGAACTTTGACTGCTACCACATCAGCTGTTCTGTATTGGGCCTCAAATACCCTTCTAAAGTCTTTCCAGGTCATCAGATCCACATTTCTGGTTTCTTTAACTAGGTCCCACCATACGCGGGCCTCTCCCCTAATCAAGAAACTGGCATACCGAACTTTTTCTCTATCAGTCATAGGAAATAAATCCATAGTACTTTCCACCTGCTTGATCCATTCATCAGCCACTGAAGGATCTTTAGTACCTTTAAATTCAGGAGGGGTATGTTGATTAGGTAAGGAATAAATGGGCTCAAGTCGCCTTTGAGCTCTAATTTCTCCTCTCCCTTCATTCCTCATTTCATTTCTGATTTCTTCTATGACTTTCTCACGAATCTCACTTCTAATCTCATCTCAGATGGCATCTCTGGCTATATTTTCAGGTGTGGGTCTATCTTGACTCTCAGTCAACACCTGACGGACTATATCTCTTATTTCTGCTAGCCCAAATCCTGAACCAACTGACGGGGCAGGGTTAGACGGTTCTCCCGTCTCTCTCTGAATACCCTTTCCACGACCCCGTCCTCGTCCTTGTCTTGTGGTACTCCTCATCTAATAACTGCATAAGTGTAATTACATAATATTCTATTATTTGAATACAGGTAAAGAAAACAACTTACTGCAGTCGATTCGCGGGAGCTGATCTGTGAGACATGAGGGGCACCTCTGCAATATTAGAATGCAAAACCATAGATATATTGTATTACATTATCACACATTATATTATATCTTCCTTTAAGCGCCTAAAATCGCGCTCTGATACCAAAAATGTAACCTCTCCTAACCAATAGGTGTGTTACAGAAAAATGGCAAGAGTTCCCCTATTTTAGAGGGCCCGGGGAATATTTTTCTCTTTTTCATTATGCCCTGTAATACTCCCAATTTGTAATTCACACAAACTAGTCCTACCAATCGACTGGATTTTTTATCAACTTAATCACAATTAGTAAAATAAATACATAATAATAACAATTATAAAAATTATCACCCACAGAAACTTTATAATCAATTTTCATAACTAGCCATATATATATATATATATATCCACCAATATCTACTTCAAGTATATATATATATATATACATATATTCACATATACATCAAAACATATAAATCAACAACAATATGGTGCCTTCATCCCTCAGCCTCATGTCTCATTAGTGCTTCCCGGGAACCTTTGCTGCATTTCTTTACCTGTAAAATATTAAATTAAACGGAGTGAGCGACTATGGCTCAGTAAGAAAATCATACTTAACACTTAAAGCATTTTATACCAGTACTAATCTTTTCTAATCTTTTCCATACTTAGCATGTCTGAACTATTTACAACAAAATAATTGACACAGAACACGCATTTAACACGTATCATCATTCTTTTCTTTATGCATAATTCTAATGTAAATGATTTTCATAAAATATTTACTAATTTGTTTCTCTCTCTTTCTCATTGATCAATCTAGACTACATATGATAGTACTTGCAGTCACCATACAAAGTATAATTCTCTCTTACACGCATATTTTTTTTTTCTTTGCTGTCCACACAGTACAGCTAATATTTTTCTTTGCTGTCCATACAGTACAGCTGATATTTTTCTTTTACTGTCCACACAGTACAACTGATATTTTTTCTTTGCTGTCCACACAGTACAGCTAGCGTGTAAGGATTTTTAGTATGTTTTCTGCTTTCCTATATCATATGAGTCATTATAAAACCAAAAATACTTGTTTTCCATTTTCTAAAAGCATGCATGACTTAGAAAATATTTTTCCTCTTTCTTTATTTTTTTCTAAATCATGTATATGTTATGATTCCTCATGTATGCATATATAACCATAATATGAAATATGCGCATTTGTTATTTTCCCTTATTCTTTTCATTCCTTCTCAAACATCATGTTATTTTCTCATGCATTTATATATAAATATATATCATGTCTCAAATTAATTTCAATTATACAATATAGGTTTAATAGAAGGGTTATTTCACATAACATGCACATAATTAAGCAACATTAACCTATATCGCATAAAATGACATTTTTGCCCTTATGGCAAAAATTTACCTTTTTACCCTTATGTCCAAAAATTACATCATGAATTCTAATGAATTTTTTTATCCTTTTAAGCATAAATCATCTTAATTCTAATACCTTACACACTTATATAAGTAAAGATTATTTAAATAACCTAACTCAACTTTACTTCAAGTATGTAAAGTATGAAATTCTTACCTTTTATTGGCTAAATAGATGATTTAAGCTTATTCACCTTCTTTTCTTCTTTCTGGCAACCTTAATCAACCAAAAATATGATTATCCATCAAAACCCTAAACTTGACATATCTTAAAAATTAAATTTCTTACCTTAGAACTGATCAGAATTGACAGATCTATACTTTTTATAATTGGAGCCTCTAGAAATTAGGTGGTTTAGCTAGGTTTTTGGACGAATTTTGGTTAAGGGAAAAAGCTTAGCTAAAACCATGGAGTTCTCGGCAAAAATGAAAGAGAAAATGAATAGCATAAGTTTATAAGCCTTTTGGACCATTTTGCCCTTAACCTTTTCCATAAATTACTATTTTATCCTTAGCCAATTACCAAAAACCCTTAGCACCAACATATAATTTCAAGTGTGCCCTTCAATTTTAATTCCCACTTTGTCCCTTGAATCTTTATAAAATGACCATTTTACCCCCTTTGAAAAATATTGCTCATTTAGTAGTTTTCTACGTTTTTTTTGCAATTTCTTTACACAACAAGTTATAAAATCAACTCTAGGGGTAATTTTGGAAGTGGAGTTTACTGACACACCTGAATTCGGATGTTACAGCATATCTGATTAAGGATTAAAATATCCATAAAACACAACAATATGCCTTTTTAAAACTATTAATATGTAACGACATGAATGACCATTCATGCTTTGTATGAATAACTATTCATCACTTAAAATTTTATAATGTGGTAATTCTCCACTTTGGCTAATATGGCAAGCATTGCACAAGCATCCCTACCTCATGCACGTCTGTTCATCATCTCAAAACCATAAAATCAACTTAACTCAACGATAAATTATTCACACATGATAATACATGAGAAATGACTATTACCGTTTAAATGTATCTATAGGTGTTACAATTCCTCCATTTTTATTGAAATTCCTTCCTAAAATTCATTGGAAAGAGCTCATGGTATCTTTCTCTCATGTCTTGCTCCATCTCATAGGTAGCCTTTATATCTTTGTGATTCCTTCACATAACTTTAACTAATGAGATTTGCCAATTCCTAAGCTACTTAATTGTCTTATCAAGATGCTAAATTGATCTTTCTTCATATCTCAATCCTTTGATAACTGATTCTCCATGGTCTTTAACACACGAGAAGGATCACCTATATATTTACACAATGAAGAAACATAGAACATATTATAAATACGGTTTATGCTTATTAACAACACAAACCTATAAGAGACCTTACTAATTTCCTAATCTCATAGCGTCTGATGTACTTAAAAGCCAACTAACCATTTTTCCTAAACCTCATCATATGTTTATAAAATATCATTGTGATAAAAACTCTGTCACACATATTGAACTCCAAGTCTTTATGTCTCTAATTGAAATAACTCTTTTGTTGATCCTAGGCTTGTTTCATTCTTTATCTGAGTAATTGGACATCGTTAATCATCTAGTGAGTTAACTTTAGTTCAAGAGAAAATACCAATGCATCATGCTCACCTAACTTATCCCAATGTAAGGGAGAATAATCCTTCCACCATAGAATTCCTTATAGGGCGTGATCTAAATTGTTTTTTGATAATTGTTATTGTACGTGAACTTTATTAAGGGTAATATCTCCACCTAAATAGTTTTATGGTTTAAATAACAAGTTTTCAACATGTCATCTAACACCTGGTTAATGCTCTTCCTTTAACCATCTATCTAAGTGTGAAATGTTGAACTAAAAGCGAGATTTATATATAATGACCTATACAGACTTCTCTAGAAAGCTAACACAAATTGGTTGTCCTTGTTTGATACAATTGTCTTAATATACCATGTAATCTAACAATTTCCTTCACATAAAGCTTTCCTAACTGATCTATAGAGGTGGTGTCCTTAATAAGTAGGAAATGTATCTTTTTTGTCAATTTGTCCACTATAACCCAAAACACATTATACCCACTCTGAACACTTGGGAACTCAATAATAAAATCCATAGAAATATGCTCCTACTTTTATTCAGACACACTTAGAGGCTAAAGTAATCTTAACAATCTTTAGTGTTTGGCATTAACCTTCTGATAGTTAAGACACTTAACCATGTACTCACCTATATTTTTCTTCATACCTGACTACCAGATTCTCCTTTTCAAATCTTGATACATCTTTACACACTTAAGATGGGTAGTGTAAATAGAACTATGAACCTTTGACAAAATCTTTTACCTTAACTCTTTCATTGGAGGTACACATACCTTACCTTTAAACTTAAGTACACCATTAACAACATAAAATCTGACTCAAGACCACCTTGAACTCTGAACTTTCTACTTACACCAATCATCTTTCATCTTTGTAACTTTGATCTCCTGTACTAATATGGACTTGATCTCTTATCTCATTAAATCCCTAATGAAAACTCTATCTACCTTAAGTCCAAATCTGGTTGAATTTCTCTCTAAACCATTATATTTGCTTTGCCTAAGTGATACTTGATATCACAAATATAATCCTTCACTAATTTGAGTCATCTTTTCATTCTCATGTTCAGCTCTTTTTGAGTAAAGAAATATTTAAGACTCTTATGATTATTGTAAATATTACATCTTATACCAAATAAGTACTGCCTTCAAATCTTAAGAGCAAACACTACTATTGCCAACTCTAGATTATGCATAGGGTATCTAGTACTGAAATCTTTTAATTGTCTTAAGGCATATACTATCACTTTGCTTTGTTACATCAATATAACCCTCAATCCACTATAAGAAGCATTTGTATAAAGATCATACTTGACCCTATCTTTAGGTAGGGCAAACATTAGGATAGATGTTAACCTTTTCTTTAACTCTTGGAAACTCCCTTTATGGATATTTGACTACTAAAACTAAGTTTCCTTCTTTGTAAAAGCTGTAAAAGATCTTACTAGCCTAGCAACTACAACACCCTTCTTTAGAAGTACTATCCAAATAAAGGACAACATTACTAACATTGATCATAAGAGTATCAATTTAACATTACACTTAGTAAGTAGGAACATAAAATAAACTTTACTAAATTCCTATTTTACCTTTAAACTCGGTTCACACTAAATTGGTCATCGAGAGTAGGTTATTTACTGCTTTTAAATTATGTGAACCTTTACCTGACTATTTGTATCCCAGAATCTAATATGATCCTTAAAACTATCTCACTAACTTGATTCTTGTGTCACATATCTATTGATCCTTTAGGATCCTAATTCCACTTGACATATTATAAGTGAAAACTCACTTAACCTTAAGCTAAACTATAACTGACTTATCGATTAGACTAAGTCAAAACAAGGATTTAACACCTTGGTCACGTGATTATCATATCTATGTAGTGCATTCCTTACACCACTATTAGACTATGATTTATCTAAAGCCTGTTGTGGCTTACCACACCCTATTATCAAGGATCAGGTTCTACTGTGAACCAATGGTCCTATTATAGACCATACTATACTACAAGCAGTGTAAGAAGTATCTTATAGGTGCCTCCTTGCAACGACCATTAAACTCGTACCACTAACCATGGTATGATATACTACGCATGCATGCTGACTCAAATGACTTGACTATGAGCTTGTAATGCTTTCACCTTCACCATTCCATATCTTAGACTGTTAAGGCAGTATACTATAATGTAGGATCTAGTGCTATACTATTAGAATTCTTAGGATTTATGTTTCATATCTTTTAATTTATAATGTGTACTTCCATTCATAATTGGTGAACAGTCATTCACTTTAATACATGATGAACATGCATTCAGTACCTCTTGGTGAATGACCATTCTTCCTTGCCCTAGTCGTTCTTATGACCTAAGGATGTTCTAGTTATTCTACTCTATGTACGACCATTCATAACTGATGAATGGTCATTTATGATGTATTTTTTTACTTTGATGAACGATAAGGAATGGTATGCATGTTTGTCTACCTTTGTTTGAAAAATTTATAAGTTCTGAACGAGCGTTTACTACACACAAATAGACTTTCACTATTACACAAATGAGCTTTCATGACATATAAAATACTATTTAAGGCATGGGATCACCATTCACGACTAGCAAATTGTAACACCTTCAAGTAAGCCCAAAGGTATTTTAGTTTTTTCTCTGTATTTAATTGTGAATTGTGATGAGATTTTTTGTAAGGGCAATCATGCACCACAAAGGTGATGCTTGTTCATACCTTGGAAGGACAAAGAAGTCATTTCACATTGAGTATGTGAAAATGGCTAAGTTTAGCTGGCTGCACACCCATGTATGCAAAAACACATAGTCGTGCATTGTTAGCAAATTTGAATTTATAGATAAGATTCATTTCATGATAAAGTTAGAAATTTTCCTATTTGAGAAACACCACACAGGGCCGTGTATAGGAAATACATGACCGTGTGTTATGTTTATAAGCGAAAATAAAAGAGGCGCAAGGCTAATGTGCATTATTTTTGCATAACTATTCATTCCAAAATAAAAAAGCATCCACCAGGGATTAGAAAAGGGTAATCAAAAGAGCTTTGGGGAGAGTTTGGATGTCGAAAATCCTTCATCCACACTTAGCAAAAACTTTAGAGGACAAGTATAGTGTCCTTTTTGGCTTTAAGTTTGATTGTTAGTGTTTATATGATTTGTTATTGCGAATTGAAGGCTTATGGTGAATCTTTTGATGACTACAATAATCATGTTATGTATTATTGTGTTTGAAAAAGCTAGAGTATGTGAAATTAAGTGAATATGTTGTGGTATAACAACAAAATATGGATTAATATTGATAATGATGATGATCTATGTATTCTAATTAATTGCTATTGTTGCTTGATAGATTAAATGAATATTATGGTGTTTAGAGACTAATGTTTAGGTGCTATGCAAAAGTATCACCAGAGTTTGACCAAAATTCATAGAAACTAGTAAGGGGTGATTTCTAGGTCACGATACATAATTGTGTGTGATAACCCACATACCCATGTATTCTTTTTGTAAAGAAATAATTCACAAGTAGCAACAAATTCATTCTTAGAAGAAGTTCACACGATCATGTGCTATGACACATACGCCCTTGTATGGATTCCCTAAAGGTGAATGCTTTATTGGCATTAGAGTAAACTATGTACGAAGTTTTGAACATTGAGATATAGGACCATAAAGGGCTTATGTGCAAGTTACATGAGGAATACAGGGATACAAGATTAAAACACTCCTTTGTATACCAAGAAATAAGAAAAAAATCGTTTTACCCCTAGGCCATATACAAATAGGGAAAAAGGGAAAAAACAAAGAAAGGAAAGGGTTTAACGAATCCAGTTACGATAGCTAGCCATAGTAAAAATACTTGAATGAATGAAAGATAGTATAGAATCCGATCAAGTTGAATCTAGGTTGAAAATAGAAAAAAGTTAGAAAAAGTGGTGTACAACTAGATAACCACCAATTGTGTTATAAAAAGTGAGATATGTGAAAGTAATAGGGCTATATGAGAGATAAATACCCATGAGATGCATCATGCACTCGATGCTAAAGTACACTAGTCATATAGTTTAATTTAGTTCAGGTATGTACGGTAAGATAATAGCACTTCAGTTAGTTTCATATGTTGTCAACGGGATACATCACATATGTGTTTGTGGTAAGGGTTATCTAAGGATGATATTTCAATTAGTAGTCATATAGCTATGCGTATTTGGTAAGGGAAGGACAGTGACTAATTTCTCTGTGTGACCTAGGTATCATAGCTTGATAACCCAATAGTTTGGCTGACATGTGCATAAGGCATTTATTGCACCTTTTTGCTCACAATTTAAATTTAAGCATTTATTATCATGCTCTATTTTTTGCTATATAAGTTGAGAAATTAAGTTGTGCATGTCTTTTCAGGTCATATTTCACATAGGGGTATATATCTAAGCGGGTGCTACAAAAATGATTGTCCAAGACGTTTGGGATGCCTAAAGTCTACTGTTTCTAAGCCTAAATGTTACCAAACCAGTCTACAACTTTAACATGTAATTTGACACAATTGCTCACACCAAAGCAAGCCAATACATCACTAACAATCTAGTCATTCCATAGATCACATAAATAAATATTTACTTAAGCCTAATCATGTCTCTAAGTGTTCAACAGTATACCCATACAAACACAATATCACGCATACATATTTCCATGTTTTTATCATTACTGAACACCAAGAAATTTGTTTAACATACCTGGAATCCTAGATTCACCTTGCATACAAGATTGGTCAAGCACAAACATAATATTAACTTGAAAGCATTATAGCAAACAATACTCCACACAATTGTAACTATTCAATTTCATCAATATGAGATAAATTCCTATTAAACTCATAATAACAACAGGTTTTACCACGTTCCTACTTATCTTTATTATAGAACTCAACAATTAATATGTTGGTGGATTCATTTTTTCTCTCAAAAGATTTCCCCCTTTGAATCTTGCAGAAAAATGTCACTTTTGACCATGAATTACAGAGTTAAAGTTTTTCTCTCAAGTGCAACCTTAAGTTGGATAAGATTTTGTTTGTGTAATTTGATATAAATCCCTAAAATCATGATAACGTGCCATAATTTAACATAATTTCCATAACTGAATGAATGGGAATTTGCCCTACAGGTGAATAGTTATTCATTATGTTTCAAATTGTGTACATGACAATTATCTAATCTGCTAACTTGGAAGGTTTTGTACAAACATTCGTAGACTTACAAACGGTCGCTTATAGCTTGAAATTAAATATTCTTATTTAGTTTCAATTCATTTTGGTCTAAGGTCAACATGGGTCAAACGTAATCAGTTGAAATGACTATTTTACCTTTAATCTTACTTGTGAGTGTTATAGCAAATCTCTCAACAAACCTTCTGTAGCACCTTACTAAACCCAGAAAACTTCAAACCTCTTTGATAGTCTTTAGCCTATGCTTGTTTAACATGCCTCTATTTTAATAGGATCAACAAATATACCTTTTACTAACATAATATAACCCAAGAATGCAACTTTATCTAACTAGAACTAACACTTCAAAAACTTTGCATACAGTTATTTCTCTCACAACGTTTGCAAAGCAAACCTCAGGTGCTTTATATACCTCTTATGACTTCTAGAATAAACTAAAATATCATCGACAAACATTACAATAAACTTGTCCAAGTAGTCATGGAACACTCAGTTTATGAAGTCCATAACTACTATAGGGACATTTTTTTAGTTCGAACAACATAACTACAAACTCAAGATGTTCATACCTTATTTTGAAGGTTGTCTTGGGTATATTTTACTTAGTTATCCTTACTTGATGGTAGCCCAATCATAGATCAATCTTTAAGAATACCATTGTTCTTCTTAATTAATGAAACAATTAGTCTATTTTGGGTAAGGGATACTTATTTTTTATTGTTACTTTATTCAACTTTTGATAACTTATACATATTCTTATGGATCCATCTTTCTTCTTGATAAAAAGGATGAGAACTTCCTATGAAGAATGACTTGGCTTGATGAACCCATTATCAAGCAATTCATAGAGTTATTTCTTTAACTCTTATAATTCAACTAGGGTAATTTTGTAGGTGCCTTGGTTATTATTGTTGTGCTTGACACCGGTTTAATGCTAAACCCAACCTCTCGCTCATGCGCTAATTTTGGTAACTCTTTTAGGAACACATCTAGATACTCTCGAATGATTGGCATTTTATCAATATTCAAGCTTGACTCTACCTTACTTACCATGTGAGTTAGAAAACCTGTGCATCCCTTACTTAGCAGTTTCCCTACCTTGATGGCACTGATTATCATACTTTTGATATGCCTCTTACCAAAATCAAATTCATCTCAATCCTTGAGACTGAACCAAACTTTCTTATATTGATAGTCAATCTTAGCTCTATATCTCCCTAAAAAGCCTATCTTTAGAATTATATTGAAACCTAACATGTTAAACATTATCAGGTGCACTGATAACTATCTACCTTTGATCAATTTTTTGTCTGAAAAACATCTTATTGTTGATCACTGACCTACCTTCTAGAAACTTTATCTTAATTTTCTAAGCCATTTTCACTGATTGTACCCCTAGTTTTTATATTATGCTATTAGCTAAAAAATAGTGAGTACTATCAAAATAAATTAAAATATCCAAAAGGGTAGTAAGATAGGAAATCTGACCAGTCATTACAGATGAGTTTGCCTTGGCAAATTCCTAGGTGATAATATAAACTCTAGTAGTGGCTCTTCTCATAGTTTGCTTAGATCAAGCTTAGGCTCCTGGATAAAATCTAGAAATGTGCCATGGTTGACAATACCTAAAACAAACTCATTAACCTATTAGGCGCTTTTATCTATGTTGCTTACCACACCTTTTACAAGTTGAATACCAGGTCCTCTATGTTTTTTGTTCCTTTTCCACTATTTCTTGTAGCCTTTTGGCTGGAATGATGTTTTTCCTTTTCTTTCTAGTAAAAGACCTCTTTAAGTACTGTTATTATCTAACTGCTACTTTGGTGTGAGAGTAAACTTGCCATACATTATCTTAACAAATTCTTTATATCTCGAGGCTCTCATCAAGGCCTCATTATAGGTTTAAAGTAGTTATGTACCCATAATCACATTTTGAGCTATAGTTGGATTAAACTTGTATACAAATTTCTCTATCCTTCCAATTTTTATAGTAGCTATTTTAGAGGGGTACCTTACCAGATTATTAGCCTTATTGGCATACTCTTTTACTGTGTCTGCACCATAAGACAAAATAATGAACTCTTAGGCCCTAATGTAAGTCATACTTACACATCTATACTCTACCTCAAACCTCTTCATAAAATCTGTCTAGGTTATTTCTAAAATCTTAATTGCATCCATGGTTACATTCCACCATACTTTTGCATCAACCTTAAAGAGGTAAGTGGCATATTTGATCCTCTTTTCGTCTATCATATAAAATAGGGCAATTGCACTCTCAATTGATTCTAACCATTTCTTAGTTATGACTAGATACTTTTCACATACAAACTTTTAGGGCTGGTGTATACTAGGAAAATTATAGATAAGACACAATTAGGTCTTTACTACTACCAGTGCCAGTGCGAATGTCTTATTTGTTAAACCTTAGATTGGTAATGCCTAAACTAACTCATTAGCCTGTACTAAAGAACTTCCATACTCTCTCAGCATCTCTCTAATCATATTCCTCATATCATTAACATTCAAGCCTACTTAAGAGGTTAAGGGAACTGCTATTTCATTTAGTGCCTTTTGTAGTTTTCTTATTGGTTCATTTCGTGCCTCAATTTCTTAAAAAACCTATAACTATGAGTCTCATACAACTTAGTAAGTAAGCATAAACTTTACTTATAGTGGTCAGCTACGAGTGTAGTCAATGTAACATGAATGGCTTACTTTCATAACTTAACTTTGCTACACATATTCTTAGGATATCCTTTCAATATACTCTGATACCAACTTGTAACACCTCCTTTATGGGTACTACCCTTCAGAGAAGGATGTCACTAACCCATCACTCAAAACAAATGATGAAATTACATAAATGCCTTTTTTGAAAATCAACAATTGGAAATGAACAAAAGATGTCATAAAATATCATTTAAATCCACAGTTATAAGAATAGTGTAACATAAAGTCAATTACAAATACTTAAGATCAAAAACATCAAATAACATATGTACGTAAGTGAAATGACATATATGCCCTTATGCTGACTACGCTCGCTAATCATCGATCATCCAAAGCCATTATGATTACCTTTAGTTAAACACATGAAAATGGCGGGGTGAGTTAAATGTCACTTAGTAAGTAGAAGACTTTATTATTAGCTTTCACATAATCCTTAAATTACCCTTAGTTCATCCCATCATACTCTACTATATGGAGTCTATCTTTGAACTACTATTAAGATGATTATGGGTCTTGTATCTCACAAATGTAACTCAATAACCTCTAGGTTATATAACATACTGTGTCATATTCGATCACTAAGGAATCACTTAGTAAGTAGAATACTTTATTACTATCTTTCACATAATCCTCAAAATACCTTTGGCTCAACCTATCATACTCTGCTATATGGAGTCTATCTTTGAACTGCTATTAGGATGATTATAGGTCCTATATCTCATAGATGTAACTCAAGAACCTCTAGGCTATATAACATATTGTGTCATATTCGATCGCTAAGGAATCACTTCGGATCCTGAACAAGTATGACCACATCTCTTGGTGAAACCATTATCATTTGTAAGCTGTAAACTATAGCTATATACTAGGCTGATTAGGTTGGATCAAATATAGGGATTTGTAACTTGGCTATATGAGCATTTGCTATGTAGTGCACTTACTTAAACCATTATTAGATTGTCGAATTACAACTATAATTGTGCTTTATTATAAGTAAGTACCCAATTATAAGTATAATGTCCTACTACAAATGTGTCCATCTTAGCCACTAACCAACTTTATGTTAAAAAAGAGAAATGCATTTTTAAGTTATTGAAATAAAGTGTCTCGGCCATATGATTAGAATTGAAAGGGTACAAATAGATTCAAATAACATCGCAATAATTGTTGAATGAACTAAGCCAAACACTATCATAGGCCTAAAAGGATTTTTGGGCATACAAAGGTATGGGGAAATTGCAATACCATTGACATCAATGTTAAAGAAAAATAACTTTAAATGGAATAAGGAAGTAGAAACTACATCTGAAGCACTCAAGCAAACAATGGTGTAAGGTCTAGTTTTAGTGTTACTCGATTTTACAAAACCCTTCATAATTAAGTGTGATACATTCAAAAATGGAGCAAGAGTCATATTAATGCAAAATAACAAAACAATTTCTTATTTTGTTGAGCTATTAAAGGTAAAGATGCAAGTTTTTCAACTTATGAGAAAGAAATGCTAACTCTAGTCTTGGCAGTGCAATGTCAGAGGCCATATTTGTTAGGACATACTTTTGTGATATGAACAAATCACAAAAGTCTAAAATTCCTCTAGGATCAATGTATCACAAATCTAGTGCAACAATATTGCCTCAACAAATTGATGGGTTATGCTTTTTCTATTAAGTATAAAAAAAAAAAGGAAAGAAAATGCTACAATTGATGCTTTTTCTAGGAATCATAACTTAACCCAACTCATTGGTATTTCTCACTTAGAGCCCACTTGATTAAAGTCTTTGGAAGAAGAAAACAAAACTTATCCTAAAATGATTAGGTTACATGAGCTTACTAAACTAGGCAATAATTGGTAATGGATTAAGAAAAATGGCCTTTTTTCTTTTCAAAGGTCAACTATACTTCCCTATCACATCCAAATTACTTGCCTTGTTACTAAGGCCTTTCATAATGCCACACATCAAGGTCTATATAAGAATCTTCATTGCTTGAAGTTTGTTTTCTATTGGAAAGGTATTAAGGCTTTGGTTTTGGATATTTTCTGAGATTGTGATATTTGTCAACATAACAAAAGGGAACAATGTGCTGCCTTTGGTTACTTGCAGTCACTACCAATCCTAAAAGAGATATGGACATATATTTCAATGGATTTCATCATCAAGCTATCATCATCTCAAGGCAAAACAACAATCATGTCTAAAATGGCATATTTCATGGCCATGAACTCACTTCTCACGACAATCATAGTAGCAAGTTCATTCTTTAAACATGTGCTTATGTTATATGGGATGCCAAAAAGCATAGTTTTAGATTGAGATCCAATTTTTGCAAGCCACTTCTGGAATGAGCTATTTAAACTACAAGAACTTGAATTCAATTTTCCTTTTTCCAACCATCCATAAACCGACAACCAAGCAAAAGCCACAAACCACACTACTGAAATGTATATATGATATTTTGCTAAGGAAAACCCAAAACAATAGGTAAAGTGGCTTCCATGTATGAAATTTTGTTGTAATACCAATTAGCATTCTATAATGAAAAGAACTCCATATGAGATCATTTATGGCAAGACATCTCTTACTTTTATTCATTGAGAACCAGAATGATCGCCAATGGTTTAGTTGATCAAGAATTAACTTAGCAAGATAAAAGGCTTAGACAACTATGAGAACAACTATTGAAATCTCAAAAATGGATGATAATCATCTATGACAATGGCAAGCAAGACAAGAAGTTTTCGAGATTAGGTTTATGTGAAGTTACAACTTTACAAGAAAGTTTCAGCAACAATGGTCAAATTATTATCTCGCTATTATAACTCATATTAGGTGGAGGAACATGTTGGACTAGTGGCATATAAACTCATTCTTCTAGAAGGAGCAAGAATATACCCCATAATCCATGTTTCTTTCTTAAAGAAACAACTCAAATCCAAGTTTGAACCTATTGTTGACTTATTAGTACTTAAGGAAGAAGACAGCTAACCTTCAGGACAAGGTTGTTTTCAAGCAGAAGGGGATGTTACTTGCCTATAAGTTTTTTGGAAGTTTTGGTAATGTATTTAGTTATCTCAAAATAAGGAAATTGTTAGCAATAACCGTTAGCAGGAAACAAGTAATAACTGTTAATAGTAGTAGTTAGTAATAGCAAATAAAAATTGTATCTACTAGTTTGTAACAAGATAGTGCCTATAGTATTAGGCAAAGTTGTTATGTTTTATTATATTTATATGAGTATTGGAAGCAATAAAAAAAAATTCATCCAAATATTTTTGATAGTCTATTTAGCATTCTCCTTATCGTGTAAGTTTTACTTGTCTATAAGAATTTCGTGATGAGGTTAAGGCCGAGCTAACTCTTATAAATCCGAGCGCATAACATAAGTACTAATGGAGTTTATTGGATTTCATTTAGTATTTTTTTTTACCTTTCGTATCTATAGGGTATTCCTTTTATGGAACTGGATTATAAGCAAGAGCGGTGCATCATATGCTACTAACATCCATATCTTTAATAGCTTGCTTAAGTATCTCCCTTGTGCCACCAACTAGATGTTTTACCTTTCAGAATAAACGTCATAGTAAGCTAAACACTTCTCTATAATAGCCTCTGCTAAACTGAAGTTAATTTCTAGACATTCTTTATGCTTGACGTTGGTGCTTCCTCAAGTCTTGACCACGAACTGTTCACTAGTAAATACTTCAATGTTCCGACCAGTTCCAAACATTTTCTGCTACCTTTGGTTTCTTCAACTTCGCGTCATCCCTCTAGGTCATCCTTCTTATCGACTTAGTCTAACTTCGAGTTTGAGTTTTCTTTTCATCCTCGAGTTTTTTTTCTTTTAACTAAAGTGAAATGTGTTTAACAAAGTATGAAATAAAGTGTTATTTAACTTTATAAAACATTTAAAGTAAAGAGAATACTTTTTCTTTTTAGTATGTTTATTAAAAAATTAATGAATTTTACTAATTGTATTTGATAGAGGTGAGAAAATGTCATTTTCAACTTTAAAGGTGGCAATTTTCGTTTTTGTATAATTTGGGTTCTGGAAATAGTCATTCTCCCTTAATTAAATGACCTAGACTAAGTCTACGAATTTAACTAATGCTCCATAGATTATTCGTATATAGCCCAAAAAAAAAAAAAACAATTTGCCAAAATTATTACAATATATAAAAGATATTTGGTCATTGTTGATCTGAATTGAAAATTGCCAATGCACAGATATCTCACCTACCCATATTAGAACTGCAATACGTTTGATTTTCAACCAGAATTCATTCATCTTTGTCTTGGAAATTAAGCTTAAAATGGTTTCTAAGGTTAACATTAATTGATTTAATCATTTATTTTAAAAATGGTGATGTCTTGCATTTCCATTTGAGTTTTCAAATTTTGTTATTAGTTGATGGAAAATTGTTTTTGATTAGTCTAAGGTGTGATTTGTAGCTTAAAACTGTGAATTTTGTCAGAAAATGGAACATTTTCAATAGGTAGAATGTTTAGTATATCAATTTAAGTTATTGAATTTAGCTTATATATGTCAAATTTTTGTATTTGAAATTAGTTGTTAGATAATGGATAAAAGTTTTTGGTCAGCCTATGGTGTGATTTATGACTTGATATTGTGATGATAGCCAAAGAATGGAAGATTTTCAGTAGATAGGAGTGAAAAAACCCACTAGGTACGATCACGCCTATTTTTACTGTCCACAGGAAAGTTTTCAATTTTTTAGGGGGTATTTGGTAGGTGTTGCAGCTATTGGGAAAATTGCAATTTTGTAGGAGGTTTTGTGATATTTTTCATATGGGAAAAAAATTATATTTCCACCAATGCTAATGTATGATTGTTAATTTTTCTGTATAATAACTTTAATTAGATAAGTGCTTTTGACATTTTATTTGTTTTGACATTTAAATTCATTGAATTTTTTAGAGATCAGTATTAGGAGCCCAGAAGGAAAAAGTGGACTACACATGCTGTTAACTTTGAGGAAGGGCTCAGAGCTACCATAGGACGCACCACTTTAGATAATAATTGACAATATGAGGACTTAAGGACACAACTGCAAGATTCGTGGAAAGCTAAGTGACAAGCTAAAGAAGTTGATGTCTATCTTAGCCTATTGGAGTTGAGGTATAGACAGTAGATCGACAGATAGACATATATATCAATCTTAAAGGTGAACCATCTTAAGGAGACATACTTTCCAAGATGTGCTATTGCTACTTAGATGGATTTATATATGATTTTCAAGGTAAATTCGTGGGGGTATAATGACAAGGATGTTGTTAAAATTGTCATCTTAAACTGAGTTTATAAATGATTTTCAAGGTAAATTCATGGGGGAATAATGACAAGGATGTTGTTAAGATTGTCCTCTTAACCTGAAACACTAACTCAGATAGCAATTCCCAATAATGTTACAATCCTGAAATGCATGTACATTAATCCAGTCTTCATTACAATGAAACAGTGTAGTTGCTTGGCATTTGAGAGGCCAACACTCTCCTTCAACCATCTTTTTCTCAAATTCTCCTTGATTCCTTTCCCTTCCTTTATTCTCTCCATAACCGTCAAACCTGCTACAACTAAACACATTTTTCCTCATTATCCTGTGGTTCTGCCTTGCCACTTGAGTGACTGCCACTTGCGTCTTCCAATTTGTTGCCATTTGTGATCTCCAGGCTTCTGCTTTGTAATTGTTTCTCCCTCTCCAATTGCTTGCCTGGTCTTGCTTTTCCTTCTTGAGGTAAAACATAGGCATGAGACCTAACATATTGTTACTATTAAACCCTCTTTTAGTATTTTATGAGTGGACATGATGGTTGAACGAAGGAGGAATTTAAGCACATTTACAAATGAAAAAAAAAAGTAACTCTAGCCGACAATTGAAGGAAAACAGTTCATCCCAATAATTATCTGAACTAATTGTGATTGACGGTAGAAAATATTTTGATTTTTTTTTCATTTATATACGCATCACATATTAATTGCTGAAATTGGTTTGAATGAATTGTACCATTTCTCTTCTTGTGTTTTCTTATTGCTTCAGTGAATGATTTTTTTTAGTACTGTTGCATCTTGGTAAACCAAGACTTTATTTAAGTCTTCGAGTTGACATTGTCAAAATAAAATTTAGATCGTACGCAACTAATATTTTGAGTCTGAAGCTTTTCTAATCAGCGCAATCTTGTTTTTCCTGTTTTGCACCTAGTATGTATATATTCATAATTTGTTAATGAATTGTAGTAAAAAGGTTTTTGGTAACTTGAACTAAACTTTCATATATGTATGCACTAGTTATATTATAAAAAACTATTTTTATTTCTAATTTAATAGGTACATATCTTGTGTTGTTGGGTGTCCAGTGGAAGGAATGGTACCTCCAACAAAAGTAGCATCTGTAGCTGAACAGCTTTGTGACATGGGTTGCTCAGAAATTTCCCTTGGTGATACAATTGGCATTGGTACTCCAGGTAATGTTTGAAACTTCCTTCTGCCATTTTTATATCAGATGATTGAATTCTTCTGTTGCAAGTGAACTTATATGTATCTGTACTGTGAAGCTGTTGGAATAATATGATGCTCAATAATGCTGGCATATACCTTTTCTGTTTAATAGGTTTGCAGTAGTCATAAACCAATAGGACCTTTAAAATTCTGAACTTTCTGTCGTCTAGATTCCAATACAAGGCTTTTTTAAAAGGATGAGCTACTGGTATGGATTTTCTAGCTCATTTAGGCCCTCTCTCTATGATATCCGAGGAAGCATCAACATTTCAGTGCTTCACCAGTTGAATAAACTAATTGGAGCAAGGCTTTTTTTGTCTGAAGAATGGAATTTAAACTAATTGGAGCAGTACTTCACCTGTTGAATAACTCATGCACTTGCCAGCTTTAGAAATTTCAGCTTTATGATAGCTTGAAGATGGACGTGGTTCGGACGGTTAATGTGTGTTCATATTAAATGGGACTTGTTGGGTTATGCTACGATTGTACTTAAATATTAACTCCAGAACAGAACACTGGAGCATATAGTCACTATCTGAAAATTTATATGGGAAAGGGTTTAGGATTGTCCAAGTAGGGAAATGGAACATGGGGCTAGGCAGAGGTATTGGGCTTAGTCATGAATTGTCTCTTGCTTTTCATTGTTCTTGTAAGATAGTGTATCTACATTACGTTTCACAACGGGATAAAGAGGCTGGTTCAGTGAAGCATTTCATAAGCCAAACCAGGAATAATGTCCATGATCATTTCCAATTGAAAATGACACTTCACTCTTTTTGTGATATATTGATTCCTAGCTGAGAATTATTAAATCACAGAACAGGAGATTTGAAACTTTTGTTAGTGTATACCCTAAGAATCATTCGTGTTGTCGGTATCAGAGTTAAACATTTAGAAATACTTAAATTCTAATTTTCAATTGGACATTGACAACAGAAAATCTATATTAAGGTTTATTTTCATTTATAATGAGGGTAGGATTAGTTGAAAGAATTACACACAATCAACCACAGTTGACTCCACAATAAAAATTGAACATATTGTTGCTTCAAAAGCAACAGAACAGTGCTATTGCACAAATTTATATCTGAACTTGGTGTGGTTCTAAATATAGCTTCTTCGATAACCATGTTTTGTGATAATACTAGTGCTATTGCAAGCAAAGAAACCAAGAACGCATCAGAAGTCCAAACATAGTAAACGAAAACATCACATTTTGAAAGAATTCGTTAGAACTGGAGAGATATTGATACAAAAAACATTGTCAACAGAGAATATTGCAAACACACTTACTAAAACGATGACACTAAAGTAGTTGGACCATCATCTTAAGAAGGTGGGTATGAGATACAATAGTGAATGACTCTAGTGCAAGGGAAGTTTTCTTAGTGTATGCCCTATGAACCATTTATGTTGTTAGTTTCAAGGGCATTTCATTTTATATATATGTAAATATAATTTATTAATAAAAGAAAGTGTTCTTTTGTTCACGTGTAAATTATCTCATTTATTTGTTTAAATATAAAGTATTTATGTAAAATGTCTAGATAATTCACTTTATGAGTGAAACTGAATTATTGAATTGTTTCTTACGAACGTTATATTAATTAGGCAATAATATTATATAGTAGACATACTGAATGTCTGTTGACTTGAGGAGTCATTATGCTCTTATTTTGATGATAACAAACTAATATGTCCCTAAACATATTGACTAATGATTTCACTTGAGTGTGAGCTTAGATTGCAAGGATTTATCTAATGCACTTGAAGGAGTTTCAAGATGGAAATGAAAGAGAAGAGTCAATTGAAGAATTATTGAAGATTTGAAGAAAAACTCAAGTGTTAGGTAGATATATTTGTAATTTAAAGCATTCGTTTTGATTAGAATATTTATTTGCATGAGATAGCTCACTTGAAAACTCATTTTCATACCTTTTACATTTTGGGTTAAAATGTTGTTTTTCAAACTTATTGGTTTAAGCCAATGCTTTCACCAAAGTTTATTAATTCTTTTAAAATGATGAAGTTTTGTGAATTACATTTTCATATCTTAAAGTTGGTTTTGAAAGAATTTTCAAAAATGGGTTAAAGTGTCACTTTTCAAAGTTTTAGGGGTCAAATTGCGATTTTTGAAAATTCAGGGGGTAAAATGCAATAAAATTCGATCGACCGAATTTCATCGACCGAATCAGCTTCCGAATTATCCAGAAGCCATGTATCTTTGGCTTCAGAAATTCGGTCAACCGAATTAAATTCGGTCGATCGAATTTTGGTTTGAATTTTTCCAACGGCTAGTGCCACGTAAGCTCCACGGAAGTGCCACGTCACATCCGGTTGATCGAATTCCATCCGGTCGACCGAATTGTGCGTTTTCTGGAAAATTAAAACGGCTATCTTTGTGCACAACGGTAACTTTCCTTATTTTCCTCTATATAAACCCAATCAATTTCGTTCGAAAACAACTTTTGCCACCAAAAACTTTCATATATTTGAGAGCAAATTAGTTTTGAGCTATTGACTTGCAAATTATTCTCTCTAATCAAAACCCTTGCTTTTACACTTTGTAATTTCATTTGCTTTGGGTTGTACTAAGCTTTAACTTTCATATACACTTTTGAGAGAGATCATATTTCAATATTCATACTAAAATTCGTGTTATAAAAGAGTGAGGTTCACTTTTGGAGAGATTAGAAAATTTCTTGTGAGAGAAATTGTGTTTCAACATTTGTAACGGTTAATAGCACCTTGGAAGCTATTTTGGTTGTGAAGAAAAGCTTGGTTGAGGTTTAGTCAACCAAGGATTAGTGGAATACTCCAAGGGAGAAAGCTTGGAGGAGTGGACGTAGGCCGGGTTGAGCCGAACCACTATACATCGCGTGTTTGATTTTCTCTTCCCTTAAACTGATATTTTATGTTATGTTATTTTGATTATATTGATTGTTTGAGATATTTTAGTTATTTTCATACATTGGATTAAAAATAGGCAACATTATTTGATTTGAATAAATTACTTTAATTCTCAAATTTGGTAAAGATAGTTTTAAAATTGCCTAATTCACCCCCCCTCTTAGGCCATTCGATCCTACAATTGGTATCAGAGCTTGGTTGCTCATTCTCATAAACTTAACCGTTTAGAGCAATGGCCATGAACCTAGGAAAATCTCATACCGTTAGTGAAGGGCTTGCCCCTAATAGACCGCCATTGTTTGATGGCACCGGTTATGCCCATTGGAAAAATCGTATGTCGATTTTCCTTCAAAGTGATTATGAATTGTGGGATGTTGTGCAAGATGGACCTTTTGTTCCTATGAAAGAAGTAGATGGAAAACAAGTACCCAAAACTAGGGAAGAAATGACCCCTCAAGATAAGAAGAATATTGCCATTAATGCTAGAGTTATGAATGTGTTATATTGTGCATTAAATGAATATAACTTTAACAAGGTACAAGCTTGTACCTCGGCTAAAGAAATTTGGGAATTATTGATGGTGTCAAATGAGGGGACTTCACAAGTCAAAGAAACTAAAATTAGCATGCTCACACACTCATACGAGTTGTTTAGGATGAATGAAAATGAAACCATTAGTGACATGTTTGATAGATTTATTACTATTGTGAATGAATTGAAAAATCTTGGTAAAGTTTATACTAACCAAGAAAATGTCAAGAAACTTCTTAGATGTTTGCCTCCCTCTTGGGATCCCAAAGTGACGGCAATCGAAGAAGCAAAGGATGTCAAGACTCTAGCTCTTGAAGAACTTTTAGGTTCACTTCTCACTCATGAGCTTACTATGAAGCAACGACAAATTGAAGAAGTGGAAAAGAAGAAAAAGAGTATTGCCTTCAAATCATCAATCAAAGAGAATGAAAAGTTCCTAGAAGAGGAAGAGGAGACATCAAATGATGAAGATGAAGACATTGCACTCTTGAGTAGAAAGATTGGAAAGCTTCTAAGGAATAGAAAGCTAAGAAGAAATGGGAACTTCATAAAAAGGGATGTTTCTAAAGGTGAAAGGGGAGAAAGACAAAGGAGGGAACAAATTGTGTGCTATGAATGCAAGAAGCCAGGACACATCAAATATGATTGCCCTCTCCTCAAAATTGGTAGATCGAAAAAGAAAGCAATGAAAGCTACGTGGGACGATAGCGATGAAAGTGAATCCGAAAAGGAAGATAATGAAGTGGCCAACATGTGTTTCATGGCAACTACAAATAATGAGGTAACTAACTCATCTAATACTTTTGATGATTTAGATGACATAGATGATGAGATAGATGAAAACCCCTCATATGAAGAGTTATATGATACACTTGAAGAGATGAATGAAAAACTTGCTCTTTGCATGTCTAAAAATGCAACCCTTAAAAAGAAAAATTTTAATTTGGAAAAGGAAAATGAGTCCTTAAAGAAAGAAAATGAAAATCTTAACCAAAAAATCTTTAAGCTTAAAGGAAAAGAAAATAAAGAAAACAAGTATTCCATTTTTGAAAAAGAAAAACAAAAGTTTGAAAATGATCTTTGCATAGTTAAAAGGGAAAAAGAAATTATAGAAAATGAAATTGAAGTTTTAAAAAGGGGAGCAAAGGATTTAAGTGAAATAGTTTTAAAATTTAAAAATGGAAAAGACATTCTTGATAAAATGCTTGGTGTGCAAAAGGGAGTCTTAAACAAAAGAGGACTTGGTTATAAACCTTTTATCAAAGCAAAATACTTAAAAAATTATTTTGTTAAAGCTTCAACTTCAAGTGAATCAAATATAACTTGCAATTATTGTGGAAATAAAGGTCATATCTCATCATCTTGTCCAATTCAAAATAAACATCATATGGGCACTAAGAAAGTGTGGGTTCCTAAGGGAACAAAAACTAACCACCAAGGACCCAACATGATTTGGGTACCTAAGTCAAATTCTTGAATCTTCCATTGTGTTTAGGAACCTAAAAATAAAAGGAAGAAAAGCAAATGGTTCCTCGATAGTGCTTGCTCAAGACACATGACCGGAGATATCTCACTTTTCTCGACAATAAGCAAGAAAGATGGAGGTCATGTCACCTTTGGAGACAATGCGAAGGGTAAAATTATTGGCATTGGAGATATTGGTAACAATTCTCATATTATCATTGAAAATGTTCTTTTGGTAGATAGTCTTAAACATAATCTCCTTAGCATTAGTCAACTATGTGATAAAGGATTTAAAGTCATTTTTGAGCCAAATAGTTGCACTATAGAAAATATGAATGATGGAAAAACAAGTTGTGTAGGAAATAGAGATGAAAATGTTTACACTATAAATGTAGAAAATGCATCTCATGAAAATCTATGTTTCTCCGCATTGCATGAAAATAGTTGGTTATGGCATAGAAGATTAGGTCATGCTAGCATGGACTTGATTTCAAAAATCTCCAAGAAGGAGCTTGTAAAAGGTCTTCCGAAAATAGATTTTATTAAAGATAAAATTTGTGATGCATGTCAATTTGGTAAACAAACAAAAAATTCTTTTAAAAGTAAAACTCATATTTCTACATCTAGACCTTTACAACTTCTTCATATTGATCTTTTTGGTCCTTCAAGAACCGCAAGCCTAAGTGGAAAACATTATGCTTTTGTTATTGTTGATGATTTTTCAAGATTCACTTGGGTACTTTTTCTTGCATCAAAAGATGAAGCCCTCCATGCATTTTCAAAATTTATCAAGAAAATACAAAAAGAAAAAGAAATGCATATTTCTTGCATTAGAAGTGATCATGGGGGAGAATTTGAAAATCATTTATTCGAAAACTTTTGTGATGAGCATGGTATTGAACATCAATTCTCTTGTCCTAGAACTCCCCAACAAAATGGTGTTGTTGAAAGAAAGAATAGGACAATTCAAGAGATGGCTAGAACCATGTTAAATGAAAAAGCTTTACCTCAATATTTTTGGGCGGAAGCCGTAAACACCGCATGCTATGTTTTAAATCGTGTTTTAATAAGACCATCTTTAGATTTAACTCCATATGAACTTTGGAAAAACAAAAAACCAAATATTGGTTATTTTAAAGTTTTTGGATGCAAATGCTTTATTTTGAACACAAAAGAAAACTTAGGAAAATTTGATTCAAAATCGGACATTGGCATTTTTCTTGGATATTCATCATCTAGCAAAGCATATAGAGTGTTTAACAAAAGGACGCTAGTAGTTGATGAATCCATGCATGTTATTTTTGATGAATCTAATCCTTTAACTAGTGTGCAAGTTGATATTGATGATGATCAAGTTAAAAATGGAGACCAAACGGAAATTCATGATTCACCAAATGATGATAAGGATGAAGCAAATCAAGAGCTAAAACATGAAGAAGATAAAGATAAAGATCTTCCTAAGGCTTGGAGGTATGCAAATGCTCATCCTAAAGAATTAATTATTGGTGAGGAAAATCAAGGTGTTAAAACTAGATCATCCTTTAATCTTTGTAATAATTTAGCATTTCTTTCACAATTTGAACCAAAAACATTTCATGATGCATTAAATGATGAATTTTGGATTTTAGCCATGCAAGAGGAACTAAATCAATTTGAAAGAAATAATGTTTGGGAACTAGTCCCTCGTCCGGATCATCAATCCGTTATTGGCACAAAATGGGTTTTTAGAAACAAAATGGATGAATCCGGAGTGGTTGTTAGAAATAAAGCTAGATTAGTGGCTCAAGGCTACAACCAAGAGGAGGGAATAGATTTTGAAGAAACTTTTGCACCGGTAGCTAGACTAGAATCCATTAGGATGCTTTTGGCATTTGCATGTTCCAAAAATTTTATTTTATATCAAATGGATGTCAAAAGTGCTTTCTTAAATGGATTTATCATGGAGGAAGTTTATGTTGAACAACCTCCCGGGTTTGAAAGTCATGATTTCCCAAACCATGTTTTTAAACTTCAAAAAGCTCTTTATGGTTTAAAACAAGCACCTCGAGCATGGTATGAACGTTTGAGTAAATTCTTGCTTGAAAAAGACTTTTGCATTGGAAAAGTAGATACTACATTGTTTATTAAGAGAAAAGAAAATGATATTCTTTTAGTTCAAATTTATGTTGATGATATCATTTTTGGATCTACTAATGTCTCTTTGTGTGAAGAATTTTCTAACCTCATGAGCAAAGAATTTGAAATGAGCATGATGGGAGAACTCAAGTATTTTCTCAGACTTAATATCAAGCAAAGCAAAGAGGGTATCTTCATCAACCAATCTTCATACATCAAGGACTTATTAAAGAAGTTTGGCATGGAAGGACTAAAAGCTTCAAGCACACCAATGAGTTCAACTATCAAGCTCACCAAAGATGAGAGTGGGCCAAATGTTGATGTTAAAATGTATAGAGGTATGATTGGCTCTCTTTTATATTTGACGGCTAGTAGACCCGATATTATGTTTAGTGTATGCTTGTGTGCTCGATTCCAATCATGTCCCAAGGAATCTCATTTAAAAGCCCTAAAAAGAATCTTCAAATATTTACATGGCACTAGATTTTTAGGGATGTGGTATCCTAGAGAAACTTCTTTTGACCTAGTGAGCTATTCGGATGCCGACTTTGCCAGAAGCCAAGTCGATAGAAAAAGCACTAGTGGTACTTGTCATTTTCTAGGTCATGCATTAGTTTCATGGTTTTCAAGGAAACAAAACTCCGTAGCTTTATCAACCGCGGAAGCGGAATATATTGTCGCCGGTAGTTGTTGTGCTCAAGCCTTGTGGATGCAACAAACCCTTAGGGATTATGGAGTTAGCCTATCTAAAACTCCAATCTTGTGTGACAACACAAGTGCTATTAGCTTATCCAAAAATCTCATTCAACACTCTCGAACCAAACATATAGAAATTAGATATCATTTTATTCGAGATCATGTTCAAAAAGGTGATATTTGTCTTGACTTTGTATCCACCGAAAATCAACTTGCAGATATTTTTACAAAACCTCTTGGGGAAGAACGTTTTTGCAAACTTAGAGGTGAGCTTGGGATCATGGAATCACCATATTAGCATTTGCACTTACATGTCATTGTGGTTATGGTGTTTTTGCTTGAATTGAAAATGTCAATAGATGTTTTATGCTTCATTTTAATGTTTGATCATATTTGATGCTTCTTTTTGTATCAATTATTATTGCATTGATCTTCATATGCTTGATTTAATTTTTCATCACATCTTTCCATCAAATTACATTGAATTTCATGCATGATTGAATCAACAGTGCATAGTTGAATCATTTGGACTCATATATGTTCAAACTGAGAAAACAAAATGCATAAAACAAGTTGACCAGAATTTTGCAAATTCGGCTGCTGAATTGCAAAATCCGGTCGACCGGATTTTCTGCAAAATTCGGTCGACCGAATTGGCCAGAATTCGGTCGACCGAATTGGCCGAATTCCAGTGTAAAAAGGGCATTTTTCTTCATTTTTTCTCACAAACTGGTCCAGCCCTCTTCCGCTTCTCTCAACCTCTTTTGCTCCATTCTTGCTTAATCCACTTTAAACTTGACATTGTTGCCTCAAATCAATTCCCCACATCATTTCTACTTGTTTTAAACCAAAATACCCTTCCAAAACACCATATTTTACCCAAAAATTTCCCCAAAATCTCATGAAACCCTAACCCTAGTTTTTTAAATTTCATCCAAAATCCTCAAATTTTGCTGAGTTTTCATCAAATTGATCACAGAATCATCACTCCCGGCATCCTTCTTCGAAGTTCCAAGCATCAATTTGTCCACATTAGCTTTCCATCAAAAACCCCCAAATTTCATACCCCTTTTCGGATTTGTTTCCAAAAATACCCCTTCCGGTCGACCCTTTTTACTTCCGAATACACCACTGTCATCCTCTCATCCTCTCCTACTGAGGTGTGCAGTTAGTTTTCCAATTCGGGTTCGTTTGTGCGAAATGACGATTCTGCCCTTATACGTACATTTGACGTAGCATTTCTTTTTGTCACATTTCATCGTGTTTTATGTGGTATTTCCTTTCTAGCTCTCTGTTTTATCCTTTAAAATTTCAGTTTGTAATTTGTTTGCATAAGTCGTTAGATTTTGTAGTTATTGTGTATATCATCGTATTTTGCAATCATGGTTACCACTCGTCGTAGTAGTGCTAGGCGTTCCCCTAGGCCACCTAGAAATATTAGAACTAGCTCTTTAGCACCTATTGCTCAAGGTGAGCCTTCCGAGGCTCCCTTTGATGAGACTCGTTTTTGTTCCGCCCAAGCTGCCGCGACTTTTGCTGAACGCTATAGTCGTCGTGGTTTGTGTAAAACTCGACGAGTCGATTTTAACTTGCTCGCACAGTTCCACCTTAGGCCTCTTTTTGATAGATTAAGATGGACTCGTTTTGTCACCTTAGGTGGTTTTGTCTATCCTACCCTTGTTCGTGAATTTTATGCGAACATGGTGTTTGATCGGCTTCATAATGAAGCCACCTCTTTCGTCCGAGGCCATGAGATTCATCTCTCTCCTGCTAGCCTTCGTGTCACCTTAGGTCTTCCAGTTGTCCGTGGTCCTCTTCTTCCCCCCCGAGGGTGGCATTTTACTGACCCATTATATCTTGATGCCCTTCGAGCTATGACAGGCAATCCTGACCTTGATATAGTCTCTCGTCCACCCCATAGGCATCTCACTCTATCAGCCCGTCTACTTCATAACATAATTGGCTATACTCTTACACCAAAATCTGGCCATTTCAATGAAGTCAGCACAGTTGACTTCTATCTGCTCTCACATCTTCTCCAGGGGTCTCCTATAGACCTTTGTCATGTCATCTTTGATTTGATGGTCTCCACACTATCTCATCGCACCCATCTTCTCCCTTATGCCCCTATTATCACATTGATTCTTTCGGAGGTGGGCGTTTCCTTCCTTGAGGAGCCAGATATCGAGCCAGCTGTTGATCCTTATACTACTTCAAACCTCCGTGCTATGGGCTTCCATCAGCACAATGATGTCTGGCGTCATATTTCTGAGCTAGTACCTGGTGGAGGAGAGGCTGCCGCCGATCTAGGCGTTGATATGGATGCTGAGCCCCAGGCACCTACTGCTCCAGCTGATACTGATGACACTGACGATGAGGCAGATGAGGACCGAGACCTTTTTGAGTTCCAGACGTGTACTTCTGGCAAGAGATCTCGGATGGCTACTGGAGCGAGTTCATCTGCTGAGCCTACCACCGCCTCAGCTGCTGATCGTATATCTCTTTTATCTACAGAGCTTGCTGAGGTTCGCTCAGATTTTGCTGATTTTCGTGCTGAGGTTCAGTCTGATTTTACTGATGTTCGTGCCAGTATTGCCGATCTTCGAGGAGGCATGGATGAGCTTCGAGGAGGCATCGCTGAGCTTCTTCGTCGTTTTCCTCCACCTTCTTAGTTTATTTATATTTTTCATTATCTTTTTGTTATGTATGGACTTTCATTATATACTCTTATTTTGCTGGTTTAGACATTGTCTTTATGCATTGCTATGGTTCTGGATGAGTATCGATATATTTTGACATTGTCTTGATGATTATTTTTGGACCATTCTTGTGATCATTTGCTTTTCCCTTATCTCTTTGCTTATCTCATTTTATTCATTGCCTTATTCTTTTTGATAATGACAAAGGGGGAGAAAAGTTTGATTGATGATTGATACTTTCATTGATATTGTGGTTATTGTGGATATCTTGATAAAGATATATATGTTGTGGATATTTTGATGAGGATATATGTGATTGATGAGATTAATGTTAAACATATTATTATTTGCATATATTCAGGGGGAGGAAACTTGATTTTTTAAGGCGAACTCTTGCAAAATTTTTTTAAAATCAAGTGTTTCTTAACTTCAAGGAAATATATTCATTGATATATTTTACTAAATTCCTTGAAGTGCATATGTGTTTGTCATCATCAAAAAGGGGGAGATTGTTGACTTGAGGAGTCATTATGCTCTTATTTTGATGATAACAAACTAATATGTCCCTAAACATATTGACTAATGATTTCACTTGAGTGTGAGCTTAGATTGTAAGGATTTATCTAATGCACTTGAAGGAGTTTCAAGATGGAAATGAAAGAGAAGAGTCAATTGAAGAATTATTGAAGATTTGAAGAAAAACTCAAGTGTTAGGTAGATATATTTGTAATTTAAAGCATTCGTTTTGATTAGAATATTTATTTGCATGGGATAGCTCACTTGAAAACTCATTTTCATACCTTTTACATTTTGGGTTAAAATGTTGTTTTTCAAACTTATTGGTTTAAGCCAATGCTTTCACCAAAGTTTATTAATTCTTTTAAAATGATGAAGTTTTGTGAATTACATTTTCATATCTTAAAGTTGGTTTTGAGAGAATTTTCAAAAATGGGTTAAAGTGTCACTTTTCAAAGTTTTAGGGGTCAAATTGCGATTTTTGAAAATTCAGGGGGTAAAATGCAATAAAATTCGATCGACCGAATTTCATCGACCGAATCAGCTTCCGAATTATCCAGAAGCCATGTATCTTTGGCTTCAGAAATTCGGTCAACCGAATTAAATTCGGTCGACCGAATTTTGGTTTGAATTTTTCCAACGGCTAGTGCCACGTAAGCTCCACGGAAGTGCCACGTCACATCCGGTTGACCGAATTCCATCCGGTCGATCGAATTGTGCGTTTTCTGGAAAATTAAAACGGCTATCTTTGTGCACAACGGTAACTTTCCTTATTTTCCTCTATATAAACCCAATCAATTTCGTTCGAAAACAACTTTTGCCACCAAAAACTTTCATATATTTGAGAGCAAATTAGTTTTGAGCTATTGACTTGCAAATTATTCTCTCTAATCAAAACCCTTGCTTTTACACTTTGTAATTTCATTTGCTTTGGGTTGTACTAAGCTTTAACTTTCATATACACTTTTGAGAGAGATCATATTTCAATATTCATACTAAAATTCGTGTTATAAAAGAGTGAGGTTCACTTTTGGAGAGATTAGAAAATTTCTTGTGAGAGAAATTGTGTTTCAACATTTGTAACGGTTAATAGCACCTTGGAAGCTATTTTGGTTGTGAAGAAAAGCTTGGTTGAGGTTTAGTCAACCAAGGATTAGTGGAATACTCCAAGGGAGAAAGCTTGGAGGAGTGGACGTAGGCCAGGTTGAGCCGAACCACACTACATCGCGTGTTTGATTTTCTCTTCCCTTAAACTGATATTTTATGTTATGTTATTTTGATTATATTGATTGTTTGAGATATTTTAGTTATTTTCATACATTGGATTAAAAATAGGCAACATTATTTGATTTGAATAAATTACTTTAATTCTCAAATTTGGTAAAGATAGTTTTAAAATTGCCTAATTCACCCCCTCTCTTAGGCCATTCGATCCTACAATGTCTCCATTGAATATTATGAGATGATATTAATGTAGGTAATGATGATAGTTATATCGCTAGGACATTAGTATAGATTAATAGTTAGTGAACTATTTTTCAAATGCGACCAACTACAATAAGTCACATAGTCATTGTAATGTAGTCAATGACTTATAGTTTGATTGTTCTAGTGTACGAATTAATCCTTTAACCTTAGATATTATGGTCGGATCTAGTACAAATGCGTATGGCTAATATAGTGCATAAATACAGAGCTAGTCATGTTTTGTACAAAAAGATCATGTTGGTTATGCGTTATTTGTATGTGGAGATGAATGATAATCAAAATGAGATATATTGACTTAGAGTTATTAGATTTAGAGTATCCATTGACTTTATCCAATTCCGAGTTCCTCTACAAACGTTGATAAATATTAAAAACTAAAATTTCTAGCCAAAGTGTAATGTGAGTTATACAAAAGATGTTTATGATAACGTGTTTTGAATATATCAATTAACGATTTCTAGAGTATCAAAATTAGGGCTTTGACAAACCATGAGTCTGAGTTCAATCAAGATTGGACAACGGAAGGATTTTACCTATACAAAATGTATGATTGGGAAATCAAGTTTGATAGTGTTACTTCACTATAATTTAGGGGTTATGACACATTATTATATGTTTATCATAGTCATTGAGTTTTCGTACACAGCTACATCATTATCAAGATTAGAGGTGGTGAGGGTTAGGTTGGGCTCGACCTAGGGCTAGCATGGTAGCAGGTCTTACAGGCCAGGCCAACCCATAGAAAGTATAAGATCCACGACCTGACCTTATACACATAGGGTTGGGTCGAATCGGGCCAAGCCCTATAATAACAGGTTGGGCCTAATAGTAATGGGCGAGCTCGTTAATTTTAATAAAAAATAATTTTTATGTTATAATTTTTAATTTTTCAATTTTTTAAATAATTATGAAAATAGTAAAAGATCGGATCGGGCCAACCCATGGGCCTTGTGTCTAAGCCAAAGGTTTGGCTTGAAGGCCCATGGGTCTAACTTGACCTAATCTGCTATAGTAACAGGCCAAACCCTTACAAACTGAGCCATTTTCCGTGCTTTGAATCAGTCTGGACCATTTGACACCTCTAATCGAGATTAATTATCCATTCTAGTTTTAAATGTGTTAAGATTTGTTAGAATAAATCAATCCTAATAATTAAACTGCTTTTTCAAGACTTAATTACAAGATTCAAACTCATGATATAAATTGATTAATTCTTTAATGACATTTGAGATCCGCAAGTCTAGAAGAACAGGTTAACGACTTCATGCTATTTTTTATCCAGAATTTATTTGAATATTTGTCAACTCATTCTCAGTTTAATTATCAATAATTCAACTATATTATGACAACATTAAACAATAAAACAACATGAAATAATAATAAATTATATTTCATATGAAATCATAATATGAATCTATCATATATTCTTTAATTTTAAATTGTTAAAGAAGAAAACATATAATATAAAGGATATCAATTAACACTAACATAGATTTGGATGATTTTTTAGCAAAATTTTTGAAAGTTATGTGATTTTTGTTGTGAAAAACTTAGCTCTCCCTTCCTTGTGTTTATAAAGTTAACAATAAGGATGGTTTAGGTATTCTCGCAAACTTTATGGTAAAAAAACCTAGTCTGTAAAAACTATAGTATATTTATATATAGGTGATTAATTTTAAGTATAAAAGTTTCAATATCCCTTTTTGTTTTACACAACAAGGGAGTGGACTAAGTTATAACCATTGATCAGATAATTGAAAAATATAATCTTACCACTGTAAAAAACGACAATCATTAGATTAGTAGAGGAGAAAAACGTGAGCTAGGTTGAGGATATTTTTGAGAGGAGGAAATTATCAGCCCTTCCATAAACTATGTATTATAATAAACGACAGGGTGCATTTTTTTAAATTTAATACTTACCGTTTCATCTTTTTTCCTCAATAAATAGAATACGCTGCAAGTAGTATAGTCATTTTTTTTTGTTTAACTTTTTACTCTCTTGAAAAGGCTTCTGGGTTCATGTTTGTAGTTTTGTGTGGTAAGTTATTGATTCGAATTGGCCTTATTTCATTTAAAAATAAAAATGGTTATCATGCTCACTATTGATCTATTTGGTGCTTGAGATGAACACTCTCAAGAAACCATGATTATTGTAGGACGACTGGATAAGTATTGAAGCTAATGATTTAATTGGTGATATGACTGAAATTTAATATCTTTGTATTTTAGTGCTTGACGATGCTGTTTCTCGATGCATTGAAGCCTGCTAGCTTCCAACAAAATACAGAAATACACAGAACAGCCCCACTTGCGTATATCATGTGATGCTCTCAGTAACAATTATTTACATTGCTAAAGCCGGTAAGTCCCATTTCTTTTTCGAGAATTACTTGGCGTTGAAACTAGTAGTCTTGAGAATTTTACTCTGGAAAACTTTAGAATCCATGATTTTGTTGAAACTACCACCAATGTCTAACACTGAAGCTGTGCATTAAGTATTATGGGAATATGAAGATGGGAAATAAATGTGACTAGTGCATTAATTTGACCCTCAAAAAATACAAAATAAGATGATTTTGGTTTGATGGATGCTGGCGCAGGCATCATGTGAGTTCCCCAAGTGTTCTCGTGTGTGTCTTTCAAGTTCGAAACTTGTTATAAAATATTAGCCAGTTGAGTTTTTTGTTTTATGCTGAATTTGAAATCCCCGAGATAGAGAGATTGGTTAGTGAGAATTTCAAAATAATAAATATGAATAAGCAGCACTTGGAAAGAGAAAACGGTTGGTGGCGGGTCGAAGAAAATTAATTGATGTGGATGTATGAAAAAGCTATCTTTAAATGCTGTGCAGGCCTTGTCTGTCCTGGGATTTTTCCCCACTGCACACCGAATTTAGGGAATGCCCTCCGGTTAATGAATTCATCTTTTGTTCTTGAAAACAAATATAAGAGGAAGAAGAAATATCCCATTGTTCATGTCCCAATTAGGAAGCCAACGTTTTTCTATAGTAAGAAATTAAAGAACTATATTGATCTTTAGCATGATAGAACCATTGCCCTACTCATTTGCAGTAATATTTTATAATTGTTTCTTTTGAAATTGTTCTCCTAATTATTCGATATATACTTAAAGGTTTTGAGAAATCACTTATGGATGTTGAAGTTTTTACTTTTGGATTCAAATCATCACACTAGAATAAATATTGTATTTAAAATTTTTGCTGTATCAGTTTCGTCGAGATCTATGACATATTTGCAATGCCTTTTGTGAAAATATCTGATAGGTTTTGAAGTGCTTTAATTATACTAACCAAAAAAAGACTTTTTGTTATGAAATAGACGATGCCCCTTACATTATGTAAGTTTACTCCTCCCTACTACTTTCACAACTTTCACATTATGAGCCACCACTATCCTTGCTCATTGTTGTAATTCTATTTCTATGAGAACCTATCAGCATTGTTTGCACAAGGAAATAATTACTAATTCCATTTTATATATGATTTGATAATTTTGATCTAATTTGGTTTTATTTTATAAGTTTTTTTTGGTTTTCTAATTATGAAAGTCAATTTCAATTAGAAGTGGCTTATATATGTTAAATTGGATTATTAATTTCAAGGTACATTTGTTCAATATATGAACAGGTGAGAATAAAAGGTCATTGAAATAGGGCTCATCTCATCTTCTCCCAAAACTTAACATTCACATTACATAAACAGGGTATCTTTTCCACATGAAAATTAAAATTTCGCTTTAAGACTAGTTCATTTTTGCTCATACTTTATGGGAAATGAAACTATGCAAAAATTATCAGGAGAAGAAAAAGGAAAAAAGTACCGCATGCAAAATAAATGGCGTGTAGAAAAAGGATGGTCTCCTTATATATATATATATATATATATATACAAACCAGTTCAACTGTCACAGACAGAAAGAAACCCTTTTCATACATGAACCCTATTCATCATTAAAAGCCTTGTTTCTTTTCATCTATACCTTTTTCTCTTGATTTCCCCAATTTCTCTCTTGTTTTTCCCTATTCTATTATCTTTTTCCTCTTTTAATTGTCAAACCTAGCTTTCCTTTTCATAAATTTTCTTGCACTGCATGGTACTTGTTATAAATTTAGAGGAAGTTTTTCATTCACTTCATTTGACTGTCTAGTGTGTAAGTCTAGTACTCACTGTTTATAGAAGAAAGACGATTTCCCAGCCTTGTTTGTTTTGAGAGAATTGAAGAATAAAAAATTTAATTTTATTATAATTTGTAGTAATAAGATTAATATATATAGAAATATTGAAGGGTGCTGAGTTTGATATGGTGGATATATGGCTGGAAAAAGAAGAATATATCAGTACCAAACATGGAGTGGGGTCTGCCCCGTAATCATTCAAAGCAGAGAAATTAAGATGATTAGATGGTTGTAAGACAATGGAATCATACTTTCGCCTTAACAACATTTCTGGTATTCTGAAATGCATTGCTATTAATCTGAAAATATTTGTCCTGAGACACTGTCAAGAACTGAAGTTATTTTTATCACTAAATTTTGTCTAACAGTCTTATAGGTTAAAGACCGATCTCCTACTGCACCTCACAAATAATCGTTAGTTTCATGATTAAACAAATATGAATTTTTTACTCTCCTCTTTTATTAAGGCCTCAAATCTATGTATTGCAGGGCAGATTAATTGACAATAATCTTAAGTAAATGTATTTGCAAGTGTGACAAATCATACACTTATGGAAAATGTAATATTGTTTAATATCGAATTTTTATTCTGACTTATTTGAAAATTGGAAGTTGTTCCTAAGGCTGCCTGTAATATTTGGAAGAAGAGAAGAAAATTTAACTGAACATAATGCCTCCTATTAATTAAGTAAAAAGAGGGTAAGAGCCGATTATCCAGGAGTGAGCAGACTAACATTGATACCAACAACAACCCCATTAACGGCAGTATTAATGTTTCATGAACAATTTTGTATTTGAATAATATTTCTTCACAGTTCTTATATAGTAATCTTCAACGAATTAATAGGTACAATTTCCTCGCCAAAGGAAGGGGAAAAAAAAAACCTCAAAAGCTAAACTTTCATATACATCTGTAATATTTGCTTGAAGCATCTCAAGCATAAAAAAATGCTAATAAGATAGAACACAAAAAAAGAAGAAAAAGAAAGAGAGTGAGAGAACTTAAAGCTAGCAGGAGAAGATCAATTCAAAGCGTAAAAGACAGAAATCAAGGTGGTTTCTCTGATAAACTTATCTATTGTGTAGAGGGTTTGGACCGGTGTAGACTTTTCTCTTTTCAGCACCAAAAATTTCATCTCCTTTTTTAACGGGATGTCCTTTAAAGCCGCTAACAGAAGTGTGCTGAGAGTGAGAACCAGGGCCGGCTTTAAATCTACTAAACTTTGCAAAACCTGCGGCACAACGTGGAGTCTCCAACAGTAGAAGAAGCATTAGAAGAAGAACAGACAAACAGACTATTACTCTTCTGAATCCCATGTGTTTGTTCATGATAATGAGAAACAAAATCATGCCATGGAATGAAACTCTTGAGGAACTGTAAATGGGTAGTGTTATTTTGGTGGCAGGAAGACGATGATGATGTGTGTGTGTGAGGACTATTGCAGTGAAGAAAGTTTTGGGCTTATTTTAGAGAGACCTAGAGAGTCTGAAGAATAGGGAAGTCAATTATGGAGTGAGCGTGAGAGTCAAAATGCATAGAACTTGCTGCCTGGTGTATACTAAAAGACTAGTAACATGTATATAATTTTTAATGTAAATTTTTATGTATAAATAATTATATATTATTATATAATTAAATAATTAAAAATTAAAAATAAAATAATATTTAATTATATAATAATATATTATTATTTATATATAAAATTAATGCATAAAAATGATGTTTTACTGTGAACTGATTTTAATGCTGATTTCAGGGCCTAGTTTTTGGCTGGGAAAAGCTTTAATTAAATTAAACAGAGAGAAAGAGAAAGACAGAGAGAGAGAGAAGCGGTTTCAATTTCATAACCTGAAGGAAAACCCCAACTTGTCTCTTTCCAATCTTTTATCAATCTTGGGTCATGTGAGATTTAATCATTTTCTTGGTTTTTTCCTCAGAAAAACTTACTTCAACGTGACTCTCCTGTGTGCACAGTGCACCTTACTCGTAGTCATGTTTCTATTCAAGCCTAGCCTTCACCAAAATATATTCCCAAAGGCATTCTTGGTAATTCAAATTATTAGTCAAATACATATAAAATAATCATCATTAAAACTTATCTATATTCTACATTTGAAGTAATACCAACTATTTTAATTCCAGAAAAATTTGCCCTATAATATAAAAAAAGTTTGTCATATATATCTTGGACAATAAATTACGATATCCATATGATAAATCAATTAATATAGAATATATGAAGTATGATCAAGTATATTAACAGACTGAATTTTCTCATCTTGTCTGTATGACTTTCTTGATCTATTATCTCGAGAATCTGTTTTACATACATCTACATTTTGGCTTAAGGTTACTAGTTTCGTTCTATTTTAAATTTATTAGGAGAATGATTTCAACTCCTGATCAGTTTGTACAAGATTGACTTAGTCTTCTCTTTAATGTGGTACCACAATAATATTACACACTCCTCGTAGCTAAAACATTTCTAACTACAGGTATTGCATCCATAAACCTAATAATCACGCACATTCACTCTTAGATGTCTCATCATTCGAAACTGTCCAAAATTCTATCATAGTTTTCAACATGAGGTAGTGACAATACGGATTTTTTTTTTAATTTTTGTAGAAACAACACTGTATAAATGAAACTATTCAATTTTCATTAGTTGAGAAAGACGACATTATTAGATTAATCTTTGCTAGCGAAGAGTGCACATTGTAGTTTTTTCCACGATGATCAAGAAAGAATTAATGAACATGGTAGAGAAAAGGATGAAAGCAACAGTTGTGGGCAGAAAATCAACGCGAGCTAGTACAATTGAAGGCTTTTAAAACTACTAAAAGCATGCATACTTGACATATCCATAGTTCAGCTCCAGGAAAAGTATTGCATAGAGAAGATAGAGAACAAAAAGTAACACACCACTTAGGGAAAGAGACGCACCATCACCAACACCGATGCCAACAACTAGGGATGGCAACGGGGAGGAGCAGGGAGGGGATATCAATCCCCGTCCCCATCCCCGTAGGGGATATCAATTCTCGTCCCCGTTACGGGGATAATGAAGAATCCTCGTCCCCTCATCGCGAAGAAAAATCCCCTTCTCGTCCCCACGGGAAAAAATCTCCTCCCCATTCCCGTGGGGAAAAATCTCCTCTCCATCCCCATGGGGAAAAATCTCCTTCCCATACTCGTAAATATAAATTTTAATTTATTCTTATATTTCAATAAATAAAATAAATCATACTTTTCCAAAATATCACTTGCTACAAGCGCTACAAAATATTCATTATTATTTTAGTTCAAATACAAAGTTTTCACAAAATTCAACAATATACAATAATCAATCTCTTCATTAGCAGCTCTTCATATTGATATTATCATTAATTCTTCATATTGATACAAAACAATATTTTAAAAACTAACCTGCAATAATCAATTTTAAAGCAAAATTAATTTAAAAGCAGTTTACATAAGAAATACTAACGAATTTGTAATTAAAAATATTAAACTAATTAAAATATACTAGAAATTATTATATTAATATATTAGATTTAGGGGAAGGGGATGGGGCGGGGACATATGTATCCCCGTCCCCGATTACGAGGATTTTTTTCATCCCCATCCCTGTCCATTTCTCCATTTTCATCGGGGAATCCCTTCCCCATTAGGGTCGGGGAGGGTAAGGGGCCCTAAAGTTAGACTCAAATTGTCATCCCTACCAACAACTTTCAAAAGGCAGTACATCCATCACCATGTAGAGCTCCATCGCCAATTGGGGTTTCTGCTCCAACTCTACCCTTCAACATAACCACGCCATTTGCCCACTTCCAAACTTATTAATTCAGTAACGCCACCTTGGGGAATACAACTCAATTAGTATTTAACATTGTATTGCTACTTTCAGTGAAGAGATGAATATCACACAACTGGTTCATCTATGTATACGAAATTCATCTAATTAATTAAATTTCCAATTTCTATACGATGTAAAACTTAGCAGAACATTAGTGAGAATGCACTTATTGCTTACACATTCAAAATCTTCATCTCTAGTCTACCTCAAAGTAGGTTGATATGCTTAATCAATATTTAACACTTATAAATAAAATGGCCAAAGGACTATTTCACCCCCAAGTTTAAGTGTTATCCCAAAGTCACACCAATAAGGTTTGAAAAACCCAAAATCTCACTCATCCGTTAAAAATCACAGTTATAATTAGGGCTAAAATAGTCATTTAATAAAAAAATTTAAAAATCTAAAGTTTTGTTACATTCCCCTCCTCAGCTTGAAAATCTTATAATTTAGCCCCTACCTGAAGTTTGAAAAATCTAATTTTTCCCCTTAGGGTTTGCAAATCATAGTCGAAGTGGCCGGAGACGACCATCTCCAGTGGCCTTGGCTCTCCCTCCTAGCTCAACTCTCTCTATCGATCACTTCTCCTCCACCGGCGTAGGCTATTTCCTCCGACGAAGATGAAATAGTCTTCATCGGATTGTTTTCATCTTGAACAAAGACGATTTCATCTTCATCCAATGAAGGCGACCGTCGGAGGTCTTAGACGAAGACGATTTCATCTTCATTTGAGGAAATAGCCTACGTTAGTGGTTGAAAAGTGACCGACACAGAGAGTTGAACCAGGAGGGAGAGTCAATGCCACTGGAGACGACTGTCTCTGATGACTCCGACTATGATTTATAAACCCTAGGGGGAAAATTTTGATTTTTCAAACTTCAGGTAGGGGCTGAATTATAAGTTTTCAAGCTGAGGAGGGCCAGAATAATAAAACTTTAGTTTTTTTGGTTAAAAAATGGTTTTACCCTTAACCCCAATTGAAATTTTTAACGGATGGATGAGATTTTGAAGTTTTCAAACCTCACAGTGTGTCTTTGCAATAGCACTTTAACTTGGGTGGAAAATAGTCATTTGGCCTAATAAAATATATCTAGTGTTAGGTGCATAAATAAAATATAGAATTTTGTACATAAATAATAATATATTATCATATGATTTAAAAATTTTAAATTACAAATAAAATAATATTCATGATATATTATTATTTATATATAAAATTTTATATATTATTTACACACATACTTTTATAAATAAAATATAGACATTAGGTGGAGAGGAAGAAAGGTTTGTCGCTCACTTTAGTCAATGACATTAACGAGCGAATGTCAAAAAGCGCCGTAAGTAAATAAGTAAATAAATAAATAAATATATATATATATATATATATTATAATTGTCCAAATCGGCAGCTTTGCTTTAATTTTAACTTTTCTGCATTATACCAAAGAATGCAGCCGGTGGATAAGACAATGCATTATTTTGCAGTAGGGTTCAAACGATATATTCTTAAAAAGTAGTTATGCTTTCCAATTAAATTTAAAAATAATAAATATTTTAATTTAACTGGATATATATATGTATGTTTTTGAAGGCCCTTTGAAAGTCTCACAATTCCAGTTTTTCATATCCTTCGAAGATATATAAAAGGCATAAAAATCTGGTATAATAAAATATTTGAAGAAAACGGAGAAACTATTATAATTATTATTATTTAGAGAGAGAGAGAGAGAGAGGAAGAGAAGTGTGGTGGCCGGTGGGGCACAAAGAGGTGGGAGTTGAAATGCATCAGAATGTTTGTAGTGGTTTCTTTCTTATAAGATATGATGATGTTTTAGGTTACTTTTTTTTTTAACCTTTTATTTGAAGAAGAAAATGACCAAATACATGTAAGTCATGGACACTTGATGATTTTTACACCGAAAAAACTTCATCTATAAATCCTGATACCACCATATTTGTTAAGTATTAATGCTTTTTATGTATAACATCAGCAGTAAAAATTTAAATTAAGTAAAGATTACGTATAGAATAGGGCCAGTTTACAACGTGTGCTACAACAAATTACTTAAACAGCATAAAAAGTCGTAGAGTTTGAGACAAATTACTTAACCGGAATTCAATGAAGATTTTCACAATGTCTGTTAATGGTGATGATATATGCATGGACATAAGTCATCGTTTCATATATAGCTTACTGTGAAATTCCTATGGCAATAAGATGATAAAAGAAAATATGTTTTCGGAACGCTAATAATACATTCTGAAAATAGAAAAATAGTCTACCAACTTATAGTAAAAGCAAATTAAGCAACAATTTGGTTAGTTAAAACATCTTGACAACGATCAAACAAACCTGGACAATATATAATTAATGCTGAGATAGAACAAATCTCACACCAAACCTAAATTATTACGCTAATTTAGAGCCAATGCACCTAGACCAAGTCAAATCTGATCAGCCCATTTCTGTACATTGCAATTTAGTTAATTAATACATTATTAAGAACTATAAATCACTTCAACTAATTGATTAATGGGTAGGTAAAGGAAGTTATTTTATTTGTGTATAGAAAGTGCGATATGGTTAATGGTTAATTTCTCTGATTTTTGTTCTGGTAAGATTTCCTTTTAGAGATAATTAATTGCATAGACCCACCAGTTGGCAAGGGCTCCAGAATGAAGCAAGAATGTGAAAAATGAACATGAGTAGCGCATCAGCTTTGGGTGGCAACAAAAAGAGATGATCAATCCTTAAATAGGCAAATGTCGTTAATGAGTACGCAGGCATGATTAAGGCCAAGAATATATTGCTCTACAAGCAATATGGGGTTTCTCCTTTTTATCATTTTGTTTTTGCCTTTCTTTCTTTCAATTGCTTTCCTTTTCTCCAGTCAAACTCTAGCTGCTTTCATCATTGGAACATAACTGATGTATGAAAAATTTTCATTATGTGGACTTCCAGTAGTTACCCTTGTTAATACCAATCATCATGTTCATTTTACAAATGTTAAATTATTGACTCCATTTGTGATTATTTGACTTCTTTTAACCAGCCGCTTACCTTCATTCTATCATTCTATTACCCTCTTTATATTCAGTTAACTAGTTACTTAACAGTGATATGGGAGTGTTCATGTTAAGAGAGGATCGTGTTTTTATAATATACAATGTTAGGTATACATATTTTTTTTAGTATATAAATAATATATCATAAAGAGTTTTTGAAAATTGAAATAATAATCAAATTTCAGTGACAGGAAAATGGAGAACTGAGTTGTCCATTGTGCATTTGGGCACTATCTTCTCATGAAGTATATAATCACATTTTTATGTTTGCCTAATTAAAAGTATTACCTACTTATGAAGGAAGCATGAAGTCACATGCATCTAGATAAAATTAATGAAGAATTAATTTAAATTTAATCAGATAACTAGATTCTTAAAGAGCAATAATCTTAATGTAGGGTTAAGATGCTGGGAATTAAGGTGGTCAAATCAAGCATGATGACACTCTAGCTGTCTGTGAATAATTCAACTTCTTTTTTATTTATGTTTCTTTTTAATAGGCATCCAACATCTTTTTGGTCTATTAATCATAATTAGAGTAATATTAATCACTTTATACCAGTAGATAGCCCTCAAAACTTTATTAATTTCAACATTTTTAAGTATAATAAATTTAGGGTGCTTCTCAGCCAAGAACCGAAAAAGGGGGATAACAATATTATAATTGTTTATGCTGACATTGTTCACATGTGAACTGCAATTATAATTTGACACTAGAAAGCCGTTTCTTTTCTTCAAAAAGAGAGTTCATTATTTTTATTTTTTACAAAATACATTAGAGTTTACTTCTACCTCAAAACTTGTTTTTTTTTGGCTCATTAAGTACGGGGGCAAATAGTTTGAGAGACCTTCCAAGGCATATATACTGATATCAGCCACTAGATTAACCAAAATTTATCCAAGTATATGATTTGATATCTATCGTTATATTATGAAGTGGGATATTAATTTAGCCGGAGAATTTAATCGCCACTTCCAGCATTTTGAAAATTAATCAAACCCTGAAAAAGAAATTAAAATAATATTTAAACTCTCGAATCTTTAAAATTAAATTATCAAATCCCCAAGCCATTGAAACCAAAATAGGGCCAAAAAAAAAAAAAAAAAGAAATAGAAAAACGATGTTTCAAATATATATATATATATATGTTTACCGTCTAAGTGTGATGTTGTTTTCCCATCCGCCGTTAAGAGTCTTCCCATTAAATCTCAGGGTGGCACCATAAATTTCTGATAGTTAATAATTACGAAAATAGAAAAACAACAATATGTGAATTATACAAGTATAATATAATGAATAATAAAAATTATATTTGTAAAAAAAGTCCTTAAAATTTACATATAGAAAAAGTACAAAACATATATATATTAGTTTAATACAACACATTGTTAATAATTTGTTTATAAAAATGCATTAATATCATAATAATTTTAGTACTTTTCACGAATCTTATATTAAAAATCAATATAATAATTCAAATGTAAAGTATTTAATTAACTATTAAACCTAATATAACATAATACATAATCAAAATTCTTTGTACAATAAGTTAACATACTAGTCAATTATGAAAAATGAACAAATTAATCAGCTTGGATTTCAGTCTTCGGATCGGAGTGAATCTTTGTATAAGCCACAGAGAAGGAAAACGTAAAATTAAGGCCGAAAATTAAGAAAGAAATGTTGAGTTTTTTTTTTTAAATGATAATGGTATTTCATAAATAATAGAAAATAAAGGGGATAATTTTGTACTTTAAGTTTAACCAAAAGTTTAAAAATATGACAAACGTCAAATATAACATATAATTTACGTTTAATACAAGAAGAGCGTAAAATATATATTTAATACGTTTTAGGTTTAAAAATTCTTTTGAACATGTTTAATACGTAAATAATATAAAAACACGAATAATATACATATTTACTAATTAGGTTTAATATAACAATGAGGAATTTAATCTCTCCTAGCTGAAATTAACCAAGTTTTGAACTAACTTTTGACATGGATCAACAAATAATTATCATTTAAAATGTACGATAAATCAGTGGAGAATATGTCCTAACAACATTCAATCAAGAGAGAAAAAAAAAATTTCTCATATTTATTTAATCAACACAAGTGACAAAAATGATCTCATATACTGTTTATATACGCATCCTAGCGATAAACAGTCGGAAAATAAAAAATCTAAACCCTTGCTCCAGTAAATGAAAGTAATAACTACAATCTAATCTTGCTACCAAACTTTTTCCTCCAATAGCGAACAAAAACCTAGTCTCTCACTGTTGGATTGTCGAGAATTAACACATCCTAGAGCTGCTACATTTCAAGAGCAAGAAACAAGAAGCACAATTACAACTACTGCTCTTCTATAGCAGCTCATAACTTGTGATTGCTATTGCACTCAACCAATCTAGAAATCATAACTACAATAACTTCAGAAATCATTATTGCTGTGATTTTCACCCATCATAACTACTCCTCATGACTAAACAAGACAAGATCGAGACTCATCATCACAAAAATTACACAACACTATCAACCACCATAAAAAATTTCCTTTCATCACAATCGGTACATGCCATTGAACCATATCAATTCATCATCATGACTTTTAATAATACAACAACTGTTACAGAGAACGACAACACAAAACTACTTACCACACACTCGCACACAAGTACTTCAATAATCTAAAATACTACTCACATAACTACATGCCATGCTCTTGACTACATAGCCACAGTTTACCTTTTCATTTTCAACACTTGTCCTCCCTGAATCGCCACGTCTTGATTACATAGCCACAATAACCCTTTCACTTTCAAGACACATCCTCCCTGAATCACCACAACTCTTGAATACTTCGCCACTATTACTCCTTTCATTATAGCTTCCACTGTTAAAACTATTAACGACTAGAATAAAAGATATTTGTCCCTCGTTAAAGCCCTTTTTTTTAGTGATTGTTGTGTCATTATAAATAAAAACATATCCCATCTGCGAACGATCTTTATGAGGTCAGAAAAATACCCAGTATCTGTATATCCAACCAAATTAGGATTTTTAAGGGGTTTAATTAAATAAAATAATTACAAATCTTTAGTCCCATATAGATAACAAAATATATGTTTGATTCATTTCAGTGGTGATGGATTGGTGTAAAGTTAAATCAGACTAATAAATTAATTATAAAGGATATATCCAGTCTAGTGCATTGAGTCAAATATAATAGGACTCTAATAGTATTAATATACGATACTTCAGGACAGAGAATTTTTTTACCTTCTTCTTAGGACAAAATGGATCATTTTTTAGATTAAGAAATTGAACAACCATTGGGGTGCTCAAAAGATGAGTTTTATTCATATTAAAGCTTTTTAGAAATTTTTCAGTATATGATGATTGATGGATAAACATTTCATTTAAATTGTGTTCGATCTGTAGGATGAAACAATATTTTGTTTTTTCTAAATCTTTCATCTCATATTCCTTTTTCAAGTATTCAACAGTTTTTTAGAGCTCTTCATAAGTCTAATTAAATTCATGTCATCAACATAAACTGCTACAATGACAAATCTCAATTCTGACATTTTTATAAAGACACAAAGGCATATAGGGTCATTCACATAACCTTTTTCTATCAAGTATTTACTAAGGCGATTTTACCATATTCTTCCAGATTATTTTAATCCGTACAATAATCTTTATAATTTGATTGAGTACATGCCTCATGGATTAACCCTTTTTTGCTTCAAGTAATTTAAATCCTTCAAGTAGTTTCATATATATTTCAATATCCAAATTTTCATATAAATAAATAGTAACTACATCCATTAGACACATATCCAATCCTTCAGAGACTATTAAGCTAATCAAATACCTAAATGTGATTATATCCATCACAGTCACATACATTTCATCAAAGTCTATACTTGGCCTTTGGGAAAAGTCTAAGGCTACAAGCCTTACTTTACATCTAGTAATCTTATTTCTTTTTCTTATAGATACCCATTTATATCCAATGGGTTAGACATCTTTAGGTGTTTGAACTATAAGTCCAAACACTTGGCGTTTTGCTAGAGAAGCTAATTTTGTATGAATTGCTTCTTTCCACTTAGGCCAATCATGCCTTTATTGGCATTCATCCACAAAGGAACCATAACCTTTTCTAAAGGAATATTAGATAATGTGGATTTTTTAATCATTTTAGCATCATCATGATTAATATCTATTTTATTATTTATCTTTCTTTTTCAAGGAACGATGTCCTTCGATCTAATAGGTCTACCACGCTTCTGGCGTGTAATAAATTGATCAATCACAACTTAAATGGATTGTTCAGTGGTCACATTAATTCTTGTTAGTGCATTAGTAGCTAGTATATGTGATCTTGTCATTTTTGTTATATCCACAAATGCATCAGACATTTGGTTGACAATAATTTACAAACACACTATCCTCTGCACTTCAATTTCACTTTGAGATATACGAGGATCTAAATGAGACATAGTAGATAAGTGTTAAGTGACTTCATGTCTAACTTCAAGAGGCATTTTCTTTTCTCCGAAAAGTGGGAATATTGTCTCATCATAGTGATAATCTGCAAAGCATGCCATAAAAATATCACCTATCAATGGTTCAAGATACTTGATAATTGATGGTGAATTATGTCCAACATAAATTTTCAAATGATATTAGGGTCTCATTTTTGTGCATTGAGGAGACACAATAGGGATATATACAATACAACCAAATATTCTCAAATAGAATATATCAGGTTGGTGACCAAGAACCAATTGTAGAAGAGAATATTAATGATAAGAAGAAGATCACAAGCTAATTAACACTGTAGTATGTCATATAACATGTCCCCATATAGAAATTGGTATTTGGGTTTTTAGTAATAAAGTACATGCAATTATCTGAAGTCGTTTAATAAAAGATCCAAACAATCCATTTTGAGTGTAGATATGCAAGACTAAATGTTCAACATCAATCCCCATAGATATGCAAAAATAATCAAATGTCTTAAATGTAAATTCACCAGCATTATCTAACAATATTGACTTAATCAGGTAATATGAGCGAATAGTGTTGAAAGTGTGTTGTAAATTCAATAAATAGTGTTTGAAAGATGATTGAAGTATATATTAAACTTTGAGAAACAGAAAAGAAAGGGCAAAATTACACAAGGAATGTTGCGTAAAATTATAAGAAATGAAGTAGGATTTGGGGACTAAAGGAGTATGTACAAATGAAGTTTGAGGAGGGTTATTTATACACATTTTGTAGCACCCCTCCACTAATAAAATTGCTTCACTACACAAGGAAATGAATTGTGTCGCCTAATGCATCATTTTCTACCGCCTAAGCCACTTTCTTCCTAAAGTGAAAAGCCATCAATTTGAAACAATAGTAAGGCTTTAAAACTATAGATTTTTTTTTTATCACTGTGTAAACATATAATCATCTTTACTTACTATGTTTTTGCTCGACATTTCATGATTTTCTCTTTTTTTCATATATTTTCTAATAATGTTCGATGCAATAAAATATCTTTTGTCAGCTGAGTTCTTCTCCTTTTAAATAAAAAGTCAAACCAAAATGTGGTTAAATATGTATAGTAAGAAAAAAAGGTAGTCAAATATGTATAAAAGGGAAAAAATGTGATTAAAATAATTAGTTTTCCTTGAAAAACTATCAAAGTAATTGATTATTATATTTATTAGTCCATTAAATTTTGAATCCTTTCAAAATATTTTTTTGGTTTGTCCACTATTTTTTGTAATGTGAAGATCACAAATGAGTTAGGAAGTAGAATGTTAGGGTAGTGACGTAAAGCCAATCGGATTTGTATTTGTATATCTTGTAATTAATTCATCTATTATTTATTCATATTTGTATGTATACAATATGTTCATAAGAATAATATGTGCTTAGAATGGTAAAACCATGATGAAAGGATTAGATGACTTATTGTGGGAATTTTATGAACACATTAGGTGACCATTCTAGAAACATTCATAATCTTGATATTACGTTAGCTAAAAGGACAAGTAATTGAAATGAGATTATCATAGTGTTAAGCAACTTCACAGAAAGGTAGCGATGGTTCTCATGTGTTAAAGTTGTTAGCGATAACTTAACATAATACATTAGTGCACGTTATAGGTGTGTCCATTAAATTGACCCAATCTAAGGATTTTCATATAGATTGTTGTTTCAATGTCTATGGAATACATCCTCTAACTCATGAGTACATATGATCCTTTGACTTAAGGTCACCAGATCATCTTATACAAGAATCGATATGATTCAATTCCACTTAATATGTTGTCGTAAAAGAGGTAACTATAAAGATAGTGATTGGGCATATCGAGATTTGTATATAGGCTACGGTAGATCAATGATTTGTATAAAGGCTATGGTAGATCAATAAATGACTAATCACTCTTAAGCATAGGAAAAAAATATCTTAAATGAGAATACTGAAAGATATCGATGACCACTCAAATTTGTTGCCAAAGTGAGATTAAGTCAAATTTTGCTAAATCATTCGGTCATTAATATATATGAGTTCATATCGAGGAGTCATTGAAATAAACACTTATCTATGTTTTAGCCTTAAGAGATATCAATTGACATATAAAAAAGTTGTTTAGACTCTAAAAGTATAAAATTATTTGAGATAGATCTAGTCCGAATTCTAGATTGAGGGTTTTGAGTCTTAGGATGTTTTTAGGCTTGAAGTGTGTTTACAACAACTAAGAACCAAATTGTAATAATCTTAGAGTTTTTTGGTTTAGGTGAAATTAGGAATGAAATTAGTCAGTCCAATAGGATTGAATTCAGCCCATTTGACTATTTTGTTGACCAAGAATAACCATCGTGTATATAGTGGTGAATCACATATGGATAAAATTGTATCCAATTTTGTGTTGAAAGATTTGAATAAATCACGGATCATACAGGATGAGAATTAAGGATAAACGGTCATGCCTTTGTGATGACTGGTCATTTATGACATCTTTATAATTAGAGATGCAATTCCACAATTTTGCATCTTTATACACAAAGCCAAAGATGAACACCTATCACCCTAAACACTTTCCTCATGCATCATGTTCTAGTACACCTTATGAACTTTTTAAGCATCCTTCCATCCATGTGGATGTTGAGGTGTCTCTTTACCATGGGTTGGAGAAAGAACCTATTGTCATTAAAAGATTGAAGTCTTCAACCACAGTTATTGCTTTATTAAACATCCTATGATTATTTTAGCATGTTTATGGATATCTTATCTAAAATGTGATCCCAATCAGGACTTTTAGGGTTGATTAAGTGAATTTTAAAATTTTAAATTACATATGCTACCCTTATCAATTTTTGACAACACAAAAATTCCCTATAGTGATATCAAAGTCAATGTTTAAGGAAATATTCATGAAATATTATCTGCTTGATGTTTGATTGAATTCATATATTTTTGTATGTTAATTTCAATATTAAATGTTTTTTATTTTGTAATTCGATCAACATCATGTCATTGCACAATTGTTAAGGATCGTGGCAACGTAAAATGTGTGTTAAGTTCTTGATTTTTATTCTTTTAATTTTATTTTTGGAATTGTTGGAATGTGTAAGTTTGAAATATTCAGTTGATGGCCAATGATTTGGTGTTGTTGTGTGGAATCACCTTTGGTTCACATTGTTGCACGTTCTAAAGGTTGCTACTAGTATGAAATAGGCTTCCAAGCCATAGCATTTCATCTCGACAATGGCATGTTGGATTTGAGAAGTTTTTTTATGACTATTTCATGGTACAAACTAGAAAACAATTCATGAACAAGTGTGATACGATGGTGCATGACCATTTGTCAACATATTCATAGTTGTAACAGTTGTAGAATCTTCTCATCCATTTGTTTTTTTACATATGAACAGTTGTTCATCTTGAACGATTGCCTGTTCATCAGTAGAAAATGCCCACATGCGTCAAGCTATTTATCTCGTCGCTCGTTGTTCTGGAATTTTGTCAAATTTCAAAAACAATACAATGAATGACTATACATGCACCCTTCACACCTATTTGAGACAATAATTATAGTTTTAACCCAATTGCTAAAATAAGGACCAAACTATAAATTTCCAAATTTTGAGGTTGAATCAAAATTATTCAAAACTTAAAAGGATAAAATGTAATTTGACACATGATAAATAATTAAAATAAATTTAATTTAATTTTGATTATATATGTATGTTTAGATGTATTTGCATGGTGTCCGGTATACAACAATGGACCTATAGATGTTCTTTTTGGGTTTGTTTGCTTGTAACATTTACAATAGGACCTACATGTCTTGTTTTCTCCTTTATTTTGTTGTACTTCTCTTCTTACCTAATTCCTCTCGAATGTAACTTGAGGTTTCTGTATTTTACAAATGTAAAATTAGATTGTGTTATATTTTTTTATTAGAAAAATTGTAACTAGAAAAGCATTGTACATTTGAAAATTGAAGACGATAAAGATTTTTGAAGACCCAATGAGCAAAACTTAGGTTGACTAGTCAACCCCTAATAGTTTGAGAGGATTGATATTAGTTTTAAGTTGTATACTAATGCTTATACTTTTATGTTGCAAAATACACGCTTAGATTTTATTTTCTCAAAAAATATCACCTCACATGCGAACTAAAACTGGTTAGATATAATAATAAAATCTCTCGATTTATACTGTTGAATAATAATAACCAGCGCCTTCCAATATAACACCATGATTAAGTTTATATTCATTGGAACCTTGTTCGCTAAATCAAAGAGTATACTTCTACTAGATGAAAAATCAAGTAGTGGTTATATTAGGTATGACTTAACTAATGTACTTTGTTTGTTCTCTAAAGTAAAGGTAAAGTGTACCTAGAAGCAAAGGCATTTATCAATATAAGGTGATATGTAGTATCTACCCTACTAATACTAAGAGTCACAATTTAGGTTACATAATTTATTAAGGTAACTCCTAACTTGAGATTATGGGATTTTGTGATTAATTTGTTAATTTACCTAATCAGGCCGATTTTAGCTTAATTGCCAAAGTGAAGGCTAAGTTGATTTAATGGGATATCGATCTACTAGGAAGTTCATTAGAATTTTTCTAGTCTAACAATGAGCGCTATTGTCTTAAGGAAAATAGTAAAAGTATTTAATTTAAAAACACTAAAATTAAATGAGTTAATAATATGATGAATTACTAATTCTTGTAATTCTGTAATTGTAGTTAACAAAAGTCACCATGTTAAACATTCAGTACTCGAAAAGGACAATAGGCTAGATGAAGACAACTTCTCGAATTGGTATCGAAATTTTTAAATTGTTATATGCCATAAGAAGAGGTTGTATATCCTTAAAGGGGTCTTACCCATCAAGCCTAGTCCTAACACCACCTAAAAGAAAAAAGATTCATACAATAAGTATCTTAATGACTCCTTATAGGTCTAATGTCTTATGTTGGCCTTTATGACACGAGTTGCAAAAGTAACATGAAGAAATGGATGCACCATTCATTATTCTTCACTTACATGAGTTATACGACACTCGTGTGAGGGTTAAATAATATAATGTGTTAAGTCTACTGTTCAGATGCAAACTTTCTAAAAAGGCCCAAGTTAGCCCTCATGTGGTTAAGATAATTGGCTACATCAAGTAGTTAGCAAACTTGGGCTTTTGTATAGATAACGAGTTTGTTGTTAACCTGATACTGAATTCTCTTCCTCTATCATGGGTGAATTTTATCATGAACTTCAACCTGAGCAAAAAAAAGAAGCCTTTTGGTGAACTTTTGTATATATTGAGACCAATGAAGCAAGAGGTTAGGAAGGATGCTAATGTGTTTATGGTAGAAGCCAATGCACCTAAAGCCAATGGCAAAAGCAAAAGCAAAGACAAGGCTAAACCCAAGTCCATGGCCTAAAAGCAGTTTACTATCACTACACAAACTACTAGTAATGTAGGGAAATGAAAGGTTGTTTGTTTCTTTTATGGCAAGTTTGGTCACTAGATGAGACATTGCAAGAGTGTCCTAGAAAACAAGAAGAAAAAGGTTGATGTTTCTACTTTAGGTATGTTTGTCATTAAAATAAATTATTTTCCTTGTACTTCTTGGGCTATAAATAAAGGGTATGGTTTTTACATTTTGTTCTAATGTGCAAGGACTCAGGCAGAGTAGATCGTTTGCCAAAGAAGAAGTTACCCACATGTTGGAAATAAAGCACACATTACTACAATAGTTGTAAGTACCTATTATCTTAGGTTACCCATTAGGCTTATTTTAGAACTGCATAATTGTTATTATGTTTTGACTGTTTATAAAAAATTAATTTCTATATCTATTTTAAATAAGAAGGGATATTGTTTTGGAATGGTAATGGTCTTTTAATCATTAGCTTGAATAATGTTCTTATAGAATAACATAACCAAGTAATGACTTATATATTCTAAAACTTGATAACAAGATTCTTGATATACAAAACAAGCTTTTAAAAAAAAAATTGAATACCATATATTTGTGACATTACGAGCTAGACTATATAGGGTCAAAATGCATATCGAAATTTTGAAAGGTAAGGTTTTGTAATCATTTAATTTCCAACCGTATGATGAATATGAATTGTGTCTATTAGGCAAAATGGTTAATTCACTTTTCACTTGATTTAGTGAAAAAGTGTATGAAATGTTAGCAATCATTCACAAGATGCATGTGCGCCCATGATAGTACATAGCAGATATGGAAAGTCTTACTTCATCACATATACTAATGAGTTCAGTAGATATAATTATATGTTTTTATGAAAGACAAGCCTAAATACTTTGAGAAGTTCAAAGAATTCAGGAATGAATTAAAGAAGTAACTTGGATAAATATTAAAATCCTTTAAAGTGGTCGAGGAGATGAATAACTAAGTATTGACTTCAGAGAATACTTGAAGTAGAATAGGATAGTATCTCAACTCTTTCCTTTTGGTACAACTCAGTATAATAGTTTATCTAAATGAAGGAATATAACCTTAATGGATATGGTTAGGTCTATAATGAGTTTTATACATCTATCCTTATCTTTCTAGGGTTATGCTTTAGAAACAGTTGTCTACACACTGAACTATGTCCTGTCCAAGTCTATAAAAAAAACTTCTTACAAGTTATGGACTAAGAACACTTAAAGATCTGGGGCAATGAAACTTATGTTAAAAAATTGATTTCAAACAAGTTGAGCTCTCAATATGGAAAATGTATCTTTATAAGGTACCCAAAGGAAACTAAGGGTTACTGTTTTCACCACTTAGAAGAGCAAAAAGTCTTCATTGCTCAAACCTTTGTTTTTGTCCCCAGAGAGATTATTCTTAAGAAGATCAGTAGAAAGAAAGTAGAACTTAATAAAGTTCTAGTATCATAAGATACCATAGACATTAGATAGGATGATGTTCGACCACAAATGGTTGATCATAGTAAGTAAGTCACTCTACCTCAAGTGGAACACAATAAATCAACTTAAAAGACACAAAAGCTACATAGGTCTTACTGAGTACATCATAGGCCTGAGAGATTCAATTTTCTTGTGACTCAATATGGTAACATACTGGTCATTTATGATGAAGAACCTATGACTTATGATAAGGTTGTATCAAGTCCAGACTCAAAGACATTGCTTGAAGCCATAAAATATAAGATAGACTTCGTGTACTAGAACCAAGTATGGTCTTTAGTGGATCCTCCTAAAAGGGTAAAAACCATAGGGTGTAAATAAGATTTCAAGAAGAAAACCAATATGAAGGGTAACGTGCATACCTATAAAGCTTGATTAGTTGCTAAAGGTATCACTAAAAAATATGGCATTAACTATATGAAACCTTTTCTCTGATTGTTATGCTTAAGGCTATTAAGATTATGTTTACGATTATTGTATACATGATTATAAAATCTAGCAAATGAATGTCAAGATTGCCTTCCTGAACAAAAACCTTGTAAAAGATGTGTACATAACATAACTCAATGGTTTCATTCTGAAGACATTTTGGTAAAGTATGCAAGTAGCAAACATCTATTTATGGACTAAAGCAAGCTTCGAGGAATTGGAACATTCTTTTTGATAAAGTTTTTGTGAGTTCACTTTCATTAAAAATAAAGATGAACCATGAGTGTACAAGAACGTTAGTGGGAGTATAGTTTCATTTTCGATATAATATGTCAATAACATATTAATTATTGGAAATGATATACCAAACTTTTAATCAATAAAGACTTGGTTATCCAAGTACTTCTCCATGAAAGACTTAAGAGAAACAACATATATCCTTAGCGTTAAAATCTATCGTAATAAAGCACATAGGTTGCTTAGACACGATAGATAAGGTGTTCGCTAGATTCATATGGAGGAATCCAAGAAAGGATTCATTTTTATGTCCCATGGTGTATATCGTTTAAAAGAGATAAGTCCCTAGACATAATCTGAGAAGGATAAGATAAGTTAAATCCCATACAAATCCATAATAGGATTGATCATGTATATTATACTATGTACGAGGGTTAATATCTCACACGCTTTGAGCATTTGTAGCAAATATTACTCTGATTTAGGTGAAAAACACTAGACAACTTTTAAGAGTATCATAAAGTACTTAAGATGGATTACGAATGCATTTTTAGTTTATGGAGAAGACCCTAAGCTCGTTATAAGAGAATAAAGTGATGTTAGTTTTCAAATGGATCAAGATGATTTTAAATCCTAATTAGAATTTGTGTTTTGTTTGAATAATGGTATAGTTAGCAGGAAAAACTCCAAGTAAAGTATAACAGCTGATTCTACAATAGAATCCAAGTACATTACCTTCTGTGAAGTAACAAAAGAAGTTGTTTGGATCAAGAAGTTCATCTTAGAATTTGGAATGGTTTCTAGCATTTTTGAAAATATAGTCATTGCTCAGGCAAGGAGTCATGGTCTTACCAGAGATCCAATCATATACTTAAATAATATCACTTGATTTAAAAGATCATTCAACATAAGGATATACTAATTACAAGGGTTGACACATATGACAATTTGGTAGATCCATTGATCAAGCCTCTGTCACAACAGAAGTATGACAAACATGTAGTCGTATATGGCATTAGACTTATAAGTGATTAACTATAGTGCAAGTAGGAGATTGTAAAGGTAATGCCCTAGAGACAATCAAATTTGTATTTGTGTAACTTCTAATTAATTCATTTATTGTTAATAAAGGTTTCTTTATCTATTCATATTTGTATGTTTACAATAAGTTCATAAAAATAATATTTTCTTAGAATAGTACCATGATGAGAGGATCAAACATCTAATCATGAGAATCCTATAAATGCGTTAGATGGTCTTTGTAGAAACGTAATCCCAATACTACATTGACCAAAGCACAAGTAATAGAGATGAGATTATCATAGTATTAAGTGACTTTACCAAAAAGTTTTAACAATTCTTACATATTGAAGTTGTTAGCCAACAACTTAATGCAACACAAGGGTGCACATTATAAGTGTGTTTGTTAGGCTAACCTGACCTAATGATTTCTATATAGATGATTGTTCTAATGTCTATGAAATACATCCTCTAACTCATGAGTATATGTAATCTTTTGATTTGAAGTCATTAGACCGTCTTATACAAAAATCAATATAGTTTGACATCACATAATATGTTATCGTTAAAAGGGTGTGTTGGCTATATCGAGATCTATATGAAGACTGTAGTAGATTAATAAAGGATTTGTCACTCCCAATTATAAGAGAAGATATATCAAATAAGAATACTAAAAGACATTGATAACAACTCAAATTTGTGGTGATAGTAGGATCAGGTTAGAGCCTAATGCAAATCATTTAGCTATTAATAGATACTTTTTCATATCGAGGAATCACTGAGATAAACACTTATCTATTTCCTAACTTTGAGAGATATCGATAGACAAAGGAATTATATTGTACACAACTATGAAGTTGATAAGGCTTAGAGTTATTTGTTGACACTTTGTTAACTAGGTGACCATGATGTCTTGCTAGAGACCCATCTCGGTCTATGTCTAGATTTGGCCCAAATTCGAATTCTAATGGCTTAATAGAGAGCTTATGAGTCACATAGAAAAAAAGAATTATGACTTTGGAGGCATAAAATTATCTAAGATGAACCTGATCTAGATTCTAGATTAAGGGTTTTGAGTTTCAAGAGGTTTTAAGCCTGAAGTGTGTTTTACAACACCTAAGGAACAAAATGTAGTAATCATATATTGTTTAGGTTTAGGTGAAATTTAGGAATGAAAGGGGTTTATCCAATAGAATTGAATTCAACTTATTTGAATTTTTCCTTAACCACAAGTTATCGTTCATGCCTCATAAACAACAATGCATGGTGAATCAATCATGGATAAAAACTTTATCCATATTTGTACTTGAAGATCTAGATAAATCACGGATCATATGAGATAAGAATCAAGCACAAACAAACATGCATCCAGATTGATCAATCATTCATTGCGTCTTTATAAATAGATATGCAATTTCATAATTTCGTATTTTCTCAAGTAAAACCAAATGTGAAAACCTATCACCCTAAAAAGTCTCCTCATACTTCATATTTTAAGCAGACCTCTACACACTTTTCTAGCCTCATTCCATTTGTGTTCCATATGGATACCGAAATGCCTCCCTTTTGTGGGTTAGAGAGTAAACTTATTGCCATGAAATGACTGAAGAAGTCTACAAATGCAAGTATTGTTTTGTTAAACACTCTATAGTTGTTTTAGCATATTCATGGATATCTCATTTACAGCGTGACCCAATCAGGAATTTTTGGCCTAACTATGTGAATTTTAAAATTTGAAATTACTTTTGTCGCCCTTATTGGTTTCTAACGACCCAAAAATTCCTTACATGGAAACACTAAAGTAACAAATTTTGAATTCAAAGTTATAATGATAGTCTCAACCATTTTTAGAGTGATATCTTTTTGTCTTGTGTTTGGCCTTGCGTAGTCAACTTTCATACTTGTTTAGGATTAGTGAGGAAGTTATAGACGTTAAATCAAAACTATATGTTTTTCTTACTTTCTCACTTTTGCTTAACAGTACTTAATCAATTCCTATAGGTAAGCATTATTTAATTATTTCATGTTTCGTCAAAGTAACTAAAATTCTAATTATTCCGTAAATTTTATATATTAAAAAATGGTACGCTATTATTTTATTGTACTTAGGTGTTGGATTTCAAAGTGTAGTTACATATATCAACTTAGGAAATTATTATGTCATCAAAATTCCAATAATATAATTGTGTTTTTGTCGGTTTTTAAAATTTAAAGGTGTTATTACAATTTTTTAAATTTGTAGGCACAAAACCAAAACAAGTTCAAAATGTAATAAAATTTATTGAATCTAACTTGAATTAAAATTCTAAGGCCCAAATGGGCAAACCTAAAGCCTTCACCTAATTTTTTTTAGCACGGGCTTGCACAAGCTAGGCCTAATTTAATAGGCTTTATTGATAGACCTACTATGCACTAATTTTGTAGATGTTAAGGCCTTAAACAAAGATATTGGCAAACTACTCTTCTTGTGTTTGCCAGACTAAAATTTTTCACAATAGAAATCTTTATATATAGGCCTAAGGACTATTTTCCACCTAAGTTTTAGTGAAATAACAAATATATACTTACATCAGATAAAAAACCTAAACACCTATCCAAGTTTTAGTCCATTAAAACACAACCACAAATTTTTTGTTAGGGTTAAAGGGTAAAATCATCATTTTACAAGTAATATTAAAATAATTAAAATTATATCTCATTTTCTTCATTGATTTGGAAAACTAACAATTTTTCCCCTAGATTAAGTTTTAAAAATTTTACCAAACTTGAAATCTAATCACTTTCTTCGACAAAAGGCAAACTAACAAGATAGAGTCGTCTAGAGGATGACCTTTGAATGACACTTCATCATCCATACTAGATAACAAGCATCATCCCCACTATACAATATTACGTCATCCAAATCTAGATGACACTTATTATCTATATTCATGTCGTGTGGTTCACTGGTGGTTGGAGGGAGGGATGAAGAAAAAACCTAGGGATTTGAGGGGAAAAGTCACTTTTCAAAATTCAAGTATAAAGGTGAAATGTTAATTTTTAAAACCTAAAAGGGAAAATAAGATAAAATTATATATTTTTTAATATTATTATTAAATGATAGTTTTGTCCTTATATTTAACAACAGTTTAGGGATAGGTAAGTATTTAATTTTTTTCATTTGTCACATATGTATTTTTTAGATTGAGCTAAAACTTGGGCTGGAAATATTCCTATGGCCTTATATATATTATCATATACAATATCTAACTCTTCACCTACTTTTTTATTGGTTTGAGTACAAGGATAACCTAGCCTTTGATGCCAAACAACTTTATTCACCTATTTGGTATGCAAAATTGTGTTACATTGAAGTGAATTTTTACAACTACAATCATTTTCTATTGAATATGAAAATTGAGTTGTAAATTTAGCTTGAATGTAGTAGTATGAAAAGATGGTCTTGTCATGAAATTTCGTGGAACGGATAATTGATAGATACCATTTTTTAGTGTTCCTTAGAATATAGTGGTTTGGATTATTTATCTTTTACAAGTAATACTTAGAATCAAATTCCATTATGATATTATTATCTAGTACAAGTTTTTATTAATTCTACATGCAAACGATTTTTTTAGATGTAAGTATTATATTGGCAGTGAGAAGACAAAAGTGTTGTACTTGTATATCAGATATCTAAACACTTTCCACTACCTAGCTGAATTTGTTGCTTACCTTTATATTGTTTTTCACACCAAGTTGGGTTTCATTAGAGGTAGCATGAGCAATAGCTCTTGAATCCATGTATCAACTAGGATCAACCATAATTGATGGATTGTATATGTAATTGTTTGAAGATGATAAGTAGTTTTTGTGTTTACAATAGCTTGGTTTTGTGTTTGTGTAAGTGTTTTATGAGTATATGAAAGGTAGAAAACTTGTGTAGATGAATTTTCAATATCAACATCTTGTAAAGGTGTATAGGAAAATTGTGGAAAATTTGTAGTGTAAGGATAAAACCATGACATATTTGTTTTGTTTAGTTGTTCAGAGGAATGTTATGCTCTATTAGGCTTACCTTCTTTTTATTCTAAAAATTTCGTGCCTAAGTTGACTAATACCCTACCCCTAGTGGATTAACATCTTCTTTGTAGACCTCTCGTAAATATTCTATGAAGTAGTATATGTTTACCTATTGAAAATAGTCTGACAGGTTATTGAACCATGTCATAGCAACAATGTGTGTACATGGAATGTGGGAAAGCTGATATTTTCCACATTCACACATTTGTTGCATAAGTTAATGTATCTTAGAGTTCGTATTTGTAGAAGTTGATTGGTTTGACTACCATGTTAGCATATTTATGCATATGTCCAACAATCTTGTCCTCAACCCATGGTGCTAATATGTGAATTCTCTCATCTGTTCCAAAAAAAAAAAAAGGAGATAACATTAGTGTTGTGACATTTTGACATATCAAAGCATCGGTACATACATATTAAACATTTAGTAAGGTTTACCTATCAGGTTTTGTCTGTTGTAAATTGTAGTGTGCTTCAAATAAACTCAACCAGTATAGTGATAGGTAAACGTCAGTAGTCTATGTCAAAGTGTTGAAAGACTTGGCAATATTGGTTATCATGATGTTGTGTCACAATTAGGGATGGCAATGAGGAGGGGCAGGGAAGGGATCTCAATCCTTGTCCCCATCCCTGTAGGAGATATCAATCCCTGTCCCTGTCCCTGGCCCGTCCCCGTTAAAAGGATGAAAATGATTCTCTGTCCCTTCCCCGCAAAGAAAAATCCCTTTTTCAACCCTGCGGGGAAAAATCCCCTCCCCATATCTGTAAAAAAAAATTTCTTTTTTTTTACCTTCTAAACACAATATAAATATATTAAATTATATAATTAAATAAAATTAAAATTAACCCACTATTTCAAATATCACAAATATAATATATTAACTACTTTAATATATACAACAAAAACCTAAATAAATTTGAAAAACATAAATAATTTAAAACTATAAAATAATATATTAATATTTTAAATAAATATATTAATATAAAGGGATGGGGATGGGGATGGGGGCGGGGAGGGAAAGGGGTGGGGCGAGGCGGGGTGGGGAGGGGACACATGTATCCCCATCCCCAACCCGTCTCCGATTGTAGGGATTTTTTTCATCCCCATCCCCATCCCCTTCCCCGTTTATATCAGAGAATCCCCTCCCTATTAGGGTTGGGGAGGGTCGAGACCCCTACAATTGGGCTCGAATTGCCATCCCTAGTCATAACCTACTAAAATGGGCTTACACTTATCTTTCATACCTAATATTAGCTAAATAGGTTGCCATATCAAAATTTACCTGGAAAATTCTTCTCAAGGAAGCGATATATAATTTTTCAATATGTTTGGTTTATTTGTATTGCATACGCATATTACCTTTTATATCATAGTTACAAAAATCGTAGATAACATTAGGTATTTTGTTTGCCACCAACGTAATGATTAAAAGATGCCAGTATGAAATAATGGTCAAGTTTGGGATGTCACCACTACACATATGTAGGTACCTCAAGAACTTCATCCACATCTTCATTTCTTCCTTTCCCCTAATATTAAAGGCTAATGGATAAATCTGATTATTATTATCTTTCATAATAGCAATGAAAAACGACCTAAGATATTTCCCTTTTAAATGTGAAGCTTTAATACAAATAACAAAACTATTGAAACCCTCTTATCTAACACCCCAATGTCGTAAAGAAAAATTGAAACTTATTATCCATGTCAGTGTCAATATATGTTACAATTTTCGAGTTTCATAACTTAGAATTGTGATAATACTTAGGTGAGAGCATGAAAGACTCATCAGGACATCCTCATAATGTATTTATTACATGTCGATCATGTACCTATCTGTCATGTTGAAAATAATTTTCTTAAGTCAATATATGCGGTCAACCACAAACATTGATTTAAAAATGGTCTCTAATGCCTAAGTACCGACCTATCTATGATATGGTAATATTTGATTCTATGGACAAGTGTGTACATCCCTCAGAAATCGTAAAACCCAAAAGTCTTCATCCCCGTCCTTTGTTGCCTATGCTTGTCATTTACATTGCTTCACTACACACTTAATATCCTACTATTTCATATCAAAGTAACCTACTTTGAATTGAAAATATGTCTCTAAAGTTGTTTTTCAAATAATGTTATCAATTATGCCTTAGAACTATAAAACCCATTACTTTTAAACTATTGTCTCTTTGTGTTTCACGATACCAATACCTGTGTTTTCAACATCCACAGGAGGTCAAGAACCTATTAGAACGGATTAAGAACATGAATTTGACTTGTATATGTTACGTGATCTACAAAACTATAACGTCTTGCACTACACTTAACCTCGTCATTATGATCATTGACTTCTCTCAACATCTTCTCGTGCAATGTACATCTTAGGGTCTTAGATCAATACATCATATATGTTGTCACTATCCACAAACCTATCGAATTGGTCATCATCATCGTAACATCATTACTCTTAGTGTCATCATCATAATCCTCATTATCATCATTATGATTTGCATCATGTTGTAAGAAACTGTATGGTTATGTGTAATCGTATATCGGATAATCCTTCATTTCTTCCTCATCAACCTATTCTTCTTACAGATTGTCTCTTCCTTCGATACGACTCTTGGTAACATAAAGTTGTGTTGTTCTTCTTTTGCTTCTTGCAACCACCATCAAGTGCTCAAAATCCTTATCATCTCGAATCTCATATGGTTTTCCACTCACCGATATTTGACTAAGGATAAATATATAGATATTTGATTGACTTCAATTGATTCTAAGACAATAACATTTTTTCATAACAAATCTTTCAAAAATAGTACTTGTGTCAATACAAATCACTATTTCATCCCCACCAATAACATGGTCATCTTCTATAATCCATTGTCCTCTAAAGTGAATTATAAATACGGTTATTATTGAAAATATGCATGCAACATAACCCAATAAACTTGGAAACCTATAATTGGAAAATTAAATTAAATATTAATTAATTATAATTGGAAATTAGGCTGTGGACTAACGTCGCCTAGACAACCTTCCCTATCCGTCATTTTTCATCAGATGCGTTTTTTATTTGATTTTTATCCCAAACACATCTTAAACTATCGTTCCACCTAATCTAATAAATTTTTTCGGTTAAACTATAAGTACTTTAACTAATTTAACTAACAAAAAACAACATTTATCAATAAAATTCCATTTCTCAGAAATCACACAATTTGTCTACTTGGAATTCTTTGGTTTTCAATTGTGAAAAAAAAAAAAACACATAAGATTAGAGGTTTGGATCAACATTGACCTAGATGTGAATATGTTTTTATGTAAGATGTTTGTAAAACAATTGTTATTTTATGGTCAAAAGTCAGTTGAGCTTTGTGTTTTTAAGTTTGAAGACATAGGTAATTTTAGTATCACGCTAGACTTTGTGGTATAAATGTTTAATTAGTAAAAAGGGTGATATATTTGTATAGGCAGGGTCTTTTGTTGTAAAATTTTCAATTTTCCCATTTTCATAGACAGTCTAGGATTGAGCAGGAATCAACTCAAACCATTCAAGTCAAATTAATGGCATGTGTCTTTGATCCAACAAGCTACACAGATCATGTCAAATAAGAAATCATCGCAAGTTGAATTTCTATGATAAGCAAAAAACACACTCATATAGTGTATTAAATACAAAGTGGAAACATTCTTTTAATAACATGTTTTGAAGTAAAGATCTTAATCATTCACATGTCACTTATCCGCACATAATGGAGAAAAGTTTTTGAAGTGTTATTGGCACTCTAACAACTGGGAGGAGTTATTGCAACACTCATCTCCAAATATATACCCCTAAAAGAAATATGAACTCGAAAAGACATGCCAAGCTTAAACTTGTACTTAACTACAGCGGAATTTATAGCATGATAAATATTTAAATACATATAATGTGCAAAAAAGTATAACACACATAATTGATACTTATCATGTCATAAATAATAAATATCCCATCATCTCACAGTAGATTGTTTGAATATCAATCTCAACATAAGTGTGAACAAATAAAGCATAGTCTCAAACTGAATAAATAAATACATAATCTCAATATAACATCTAAAAATGACAAAATTGCCTCTCAACCTCATGCAACAACTTGAGCTTAAGCTTTGTAGATAAAGAGGAAAATTCCTCTTCCAATGTCTGTCCTTTTTGCAATTGAAACAATACCTTTTAGCTTTGGCCTTCTCCATATTGGTTTCAACTTTATTAAAATATTTCTTCTTTGGTCCAACTTTTGGACCTTTTTAAGGTTTCATCTACTTCTTTTTCATCCAACTAGAAAAAGCAACATAAATTTCTTCATGCCTCTTTCCGTATTTGTAAAACTCTTAAATCTCATTCAAAAGCTTTGAAAGCGTATGCTCAATCTTGTTAAGATTGTAGTTTGTTATAAATGGTTTATAACTACACATAAAGGATTGTAGCATCAAATTCACCTTGAATTTGTCAAGCATGACAACTTTATATACATCCAATTGCCTTAAGATGTTGATCATCTTTATGAAATGATCATCCGCAGGCAATCCTTCCTTTAATCTCATCCTACAAAATGTCAAACATAATTTGTACTCGATAACTTGTGAATTCTCGTCATACAACTCTTGTAAAGCGATAAAGATATCATACGCGTTCTCTATATTTTCATGTTTTATTTGAAGTTCTTTTATTCATTGAAGCTAACATATAGCTTTGTGCTCTCAGATTATCCTCTTGCCAAGTTATAAAAACTTCTTTTTCTTGTTTTGTGGCATCTAAAGCTAAGTCAATCGAAAATGACGCTTCCACTACACATCCAAATTTTTTAAAATTGAGAGCAATTCTTATATTTCTAAGTCAATCCATAAAGTTTGATCAAATTAAAATGTTATTATCTAGAATGTGTAACAAAATGTTATTGACCATTTTCGATTATCACAATATAAAAGAAAAAACTACAAAGAAAATTAAATTTGTTAGCATCTTGTTAATTTAAACCTTTAATAAACTAATCATATTAGGTTCTACTATTTTATTCAAATCTTATACTCCCTTAGATAGAATCCAAAAATTCTGTTGGATAAAATTTCTAGTAGGGAATCAATTTCTTACTAATTTTAATTAAACCTTATATAATAGAAATCTTGGTTTATTTAAAATTAATAAGTAGGAAACTATTTCCTTTTATATCTCCATATAAGCTATGATCCATCAAAACTAACCTTTAGCTTTAGATATCTCACATAATAAAAATCTTAGTGCCCTAAACTGGTTAAATCTAACTTGTCGTTCTTTCTGAAATAGTATTCCTATTATACCCTCACATATTAGAATCTTGAACAAAATGAAAATTATTATTAGAGAACTAGCCAATTAATTTTGAGTCATACATAATAGTATCTCTTACATAATAGAAATATTGAGATATTTGTTCATACAATAAAAAATTAACCAACACACAACAAAAGGCCCAAATTCAATATTTATTTTGTTTTTGGGAGATTTTAGGTTTAACCTTTTAGTTATTGATGTTTTACATCTTACATGTCATAACATCCAAACCATGCATGCATCCATAAAATATAAAACCTAATGGGATGATTATGAGTTTTTGAAAATACATCATAATATGGCAAACCACGATCCTAGTTCTAATATTCTTCTTTGAATCCCATCCAATGGCTTTGCGAATCTCCATCTTTTTATCTGGTTGAAACATTACATTATGAGTCATAGGCGCTCATACCTAGATAACATAAATAAATAAATAATCATTACAAGCCATTTTCCAAAAGAATATTACATGCCTTTTGAATAAATTGAAATTTTCAAATATCACCCGTAATCATCTCTTATAAACATTCATTCATCTATAAAAATAAAGATTTATAAACAATTATGAACAAATTCATAATATGAATAAATATTAGGCATCCTTTTAAAATAAACTAATGTAAATAATATCTATTCAATGATTCATGAATGAATAAATATCATGACACATATAATGTAAATATTCTTAATTTTTTTAAGTAACAATTACTTATAAGTTGTTCATGATTATAAAAGGGTATACGCATAATTTTACATACCCTAAAATATAATATCAATATATTACATTTTATATAATCCATTAATCCGTATAAACAATTGTCTCTTACACAATCACCATTAAATAAAACTAATTTTATATGCATTTTATTATTCACACATTTTACACTTAATCACCATTATCATGAAATGTACATATCCTTCATGAACTATTATGTATCCTTCAAATCCATCAAATGAACTAGGCATTCATACAACTAACATTTTTCAACCAAAAATGTACAAAACATTTATATGCACCAAATTAAGCCTTGAAACATATGTAGAATTTTTTTATATTGCACTAAATATTTCAACAAGCATTTCATGGATTTAATGCCCAATTACATCATGATTTAACCAAATTACAACTTTAGTACACACATCAAACATGCGTATTTCATCAAGAATATCGCATATTCAATATCATTTTTGCATAAAAAATAGGTTTCATGCAACAATTGCATTATGCCCAAATTATGCTTAACTTTTAATCACATTAATTCTTGCAGTTTTAAGCACAAATGTGACATGCATGCTTCAACCACATATATATGAAGGATCGAATGACCTAAGAGGGGGGGGTGAATTAGGCAATTTAAAACAATTTTTACCAAATTAGAGAATTAAAACAATTTATTCAATTCAATGAATATTGCCTATTTTTAATCCAATTTATCAGAATAACAAAAATATTTCAAATAATCAATATAATCAATACAATCAAAATAACATAACATAAAGTATGAGTTTAAGGAAAGAGAAAATCAAACACGCGATATATAGTGGTTTGGCTCAACCCGGCCTACATCCACTCCTCCAAGCTTTAGCCCTTGAAGTATTTCACTAATCCTTGGTTGACCTAAAACTCAACCAAGCTTTTCTTCACAACAAAATAGCTTCCAATGTGCTATTAACCTTTACAAGTGTTAAAGCTCAATTTCTCCCACTATAAATTTTCTAATATCTTCAAGAGTGAACCTCACTCTTTTATAGTATGAATTTGAAGTATGATCTCTCTCAAAGAGTGTATATGAAAGATTAAGTTTAGTACAACCCAATACAAATGAAATTACAAAGTATATGAGCAAGGTTTTTGATTTGAGAAGAGAATTTGCAAGTGAATAGCTCAAAACTAATTTGCTCTCAAAAATATGAAAGTTCTTGGTGGCAAAAGTTCTTTTCAAATGAATTTGATTGGGTTTATATAAGAGAAAACGAGAAAAGTTACCGTTGTGCACAAAGACTAGCCGTTTTAATTTTCCAGAAAATGCACAATTCGATCGATCGAATGTAATTTGATCAATCAGATATGATGTGGCACTCTAGTGGTGCCTAGGTAGCACTAGCCGTTAGAAAGTTTAAACCAAAATTCAGTTGATCAGATTTAATTTGGTCAACCAAATTTTTGAAAGCCAAAATGCATGGCTTATGGACAATTCAGAAGCTGCCATCAAAGAATTCAGTCGATCAAATTCAGTCAACCAAATTTTATTAAATTTTACCGCCTGAATTTTCAAAAATTATAATTTAACCCCTAAAACTTTGAAAAGTGGCAATTTAACCCATTTTTGAAAATTCTTTCAAAACCAACTTTAAGATATGAAAATGTAGTTCACAAAACTTCATCATTTTAAATGAGTTAATAAATTTGGTGAAAAAATTAGCTTAACCTAATAAGTTTGAAAAATGACATTTTAACCCAAAATGTGAAATATATAAGAATGAGTTTTCAAGTGAGCTATCCCATGCAAATAAATATTCTAATCAAAACGAATGCTCCAAATTACAAAAATATCTATCTAAACTTGGGTTTTACTTCAAATCTTCAAGAATTCTTCACTTGAGTCTTGTCTTCATTTTCATCTTGAAACTCATTCAAGTGCATTAGATAAATTCTTGTAATCTAACTCACACTCAAGTAAAATCATTAGTTAATATGCTAAGGGACATATCAGTTTGTTATCATCAAAATAAGAGCATAATGACTCCTTGAGTCAACAATCTCCCCCTTTTTTATGATGACAAACACATATACACTTCAAAAAATTTTATAAAATATATCAATAAATGTATTTCCTTGAAGTTAAGAAACACTTGATTTTAAAAAAAAAAATTGCAAGAGTTTGCCTTAAAAAATCAAGTTTCCTCCCCCTAAATATATGCAAATAATAATATGTCCAACATTAATATCATAAATCATATATATCATCATCAAAATATCCACAATATCCACAACATCAATAAAATTTTGCATCATAATCAAATATATATTCTCATAATCTTCCATAACCACATAAAAGTATCCACAACATCAATCGTCAATCAAACTTTTCTCCCCCTTTGTCATTATCAAAAAGAATAAAACAATGTATAAAAATGATATAATCAAAGAGATAAAAGAAGACTTAACATGTAGAAATAATGTAAAAAATAATAATTACTACAATGGCCCAAAAATAAGCATCAAGACAATGTCTAAATATATCGATAAGCATCCATAACCATGTCAATACATGAAGACAATATCTAAATATATCGATAAGCATCCATAACCACATCAATGCATGAAGACAATGTCTAAATAGAGATAATCAGCAAAATAAGAGTATATAAGGAAAGTTCTTACATAACAAAAATATAATGAAAAATAGAGATAATCAGCAAAATAAGAGTATATAAGAAACGTCCATACATAACAAAAATATAATGAAAAATAGAGATAAACTAAGGAGGCAGAGGACAACGACGAAGAAGCTCATTGATGCCATCCCTAAGCTCGGCTCGAAGATCGGTAATGCTAGCCTAAACAACAATAAAATTAGAGCGAACCTCAACATGAAGCTGAGCAGATAAAAGAGAGATAGGATCAGCAACTGAGGCGGTGGTCGGCTCAGCAGATGAACTCGCTCCAGTAGCCATCCGAGATCTCTTGCCAGAAAGACGCGCCTATAACTCGAATGAATCGCGGTCCTCATCTGCCTTAGCATCATCGTCATCAGTCTCAGGGGCATCAACTGGAGCATCAGGTGCTTGGGGCTCAGCATCCATATCAACGTCTAGATCGGCAGCAGCCTCTCCTTCACCAGGTACTAGCTCAGAAATGTGACGCCATACATCATTGTGCTGACGAAAGCCTATATAACGGAGGTTTGAAGCAGTATATGGATCAATAGCTAGCTCAACATCCTACTCCTCAAGGAAGGAAACCCCCACCTTCGAAAGAATTAATGTGATGATAGGTGCATAAGGTAAAAGATGGGTACGAAGAGAGACTGTAGAGACCATCAAATCAAAAATGACATGACAAAGGTCTATAAGAGACCCCTGGAGGAGATACGAGAGGAGATATCAGTCAGCCATGTTGACTTCATTGAAATCACCAGATTTCGATGTAACAGTATAACCGATAATGTTATAAAGGAGACAGACAGACGGAGTGAGATGCCTATAGGGAAGACGAGTAACTACATCATGATAAGGATTGCCCGTCATAGCTCGAAGGGCATCAAGATATAATGGGTCAGTGAAATGCCACCCTTAAGGGGGAAGAAAAGGGTCACGAACAACAGGAAGACCCAAAGTGACACAAAGGCTGGCATGAGAGAAATGAATATCATGGCCTTGGATAAAAGAGGTGGCTTCATTATGAAGCCAATCAAACTTCATGTTCGCATAAATTCACGAACAAGGGTAGGATAAACATAACCACCTAAGGTAACAAAATGAGTCCATCTGAATCTATCAAAAATAGTCTTAAGGTGGAATTGTGTTAACAAATTAAAATCGACTCGACAAGTTTTACACAAACCATGATGATTATAGTGTTTAGCATAAGTCGCAGTAGCTTGGGCGGAACAAAAACGAGTCTCATCAAAGGGAGCCTCTGAAGGCTCGGCTTGATCGATAGGTGCTAAAGAGCTAGTTCTAACATTTCTAGATGGCCTAGGGGCACACCTAGCACTACTACGACTAGTGTTAACCGTAATTGCAAAATATGACGAAATGAAATGCTACGTCAAATGTACGTACAAGGGTAGAATCGTAATTTCACACAAACGAACCCGAATTGGAAAACTAAATGCACACCACAGTTCGAGACGATGATAGGATGATAGTGGTATATTTGAAAGTAAAATCAGTCGACTGTAAGGGGTATTTTTGGAAACAAATCTGAAAATGCATATGGAATTTGGGGGTTTTTAGTGTGAGGCCAAAATTGAAAAATTGATGGATGGAACATGGATGAATGATGCTGGGAATGATGATTGCATGGTCAATTTGTTGAAAAATCAACAAAATTTGGGGATTTTGGATGAAAGTTAAAAAAGCTAAGGTTTAGGGTTTAATGAGATTTGGGGGGATTTAGGGCAAAATGTGGTGTTTTTGGAAGGGGATTTTTGCTTAAAACAAGTAGAAATGATGTGGGGAATGGATTGAGAGCAAAAATTTGGAGTTTAAAATGGATTAAGGCAAGGTTGGAGCAAATCGGTGGAGAGAAAAAACGGAAAATGGCTGGAGATTTTGTAAAAAAAAAAAAAAGGAAGGCTGCCCTTATGCGCTGGAATTCGGTCGACCAAATTTTGCAATTCAGCAGCCAAATTTGTAAAATCCTGGTCAACTTGTTTTATACATTTTGTGTTCTCAATTTGAACATAAATGAGTCCAAATGATTCAACTATGCACTATTGATTCAACATGCATGAAATGCGATGTAATTTGATGCAAAAACATTATGAATATATAAATTAAACATATTAAAATCAATGCAAGAATAATTGATACAAAAAGAAACATCAAATATGATCAAGCATTAAAATGACGCATAAAACATATATTGACATTTTCAATTCAACCAAAACAAACACCATAACCACAATGATATATAAGTACAAATACTAATGTGGTGATTCCATGATCCCAAGCTCACCTCTAATTTTGCAAAAACGTTCTTCCCCAAGAGGTTTTGTAAAAATATCCGCAAGTTGATTTTCGGTGGATACAAAGTCAAGACAAATATCACCCTTTTGAACATGGTCTCGAATAAAATGATATCTAATTTTTATATGTTTGGTTCGAAAGTGTTGAATGAGATTTTTGGATAAGCTAATAGCACTTGTGTTGTCACAAAAGATTGGAGTTTTAGATAGGCTAACTCCATAATCCCTAAGGGTTTGTTGCATCCACAAGGTTTGAGCACAACAACTACCGACAACAATATATTCCGCTTTCGCGGTAAATAAAGCTATGAAGTTTTGTTTTCTTGAAAACCATGAAACTAATGTATGAACTAGAAAATGACAAGTACCACTAGTACTTTTTCTATCGACTTGGCTTTCGGTAAAGTTGGCATCCGAATAGCTCACTAGGTCAAAAGACGTTTCTCTAGGATACCACAAGCCTAAAAATCTAGTGTCATGTAAATATTTGAAGACTCTTTTAAGAGCTTTTAAATGAGATTCCTTGGGACATGATTGGAATCGAGCACATAAGCACACTCTAAACATAATATCAAGTCTACTAGCGGTTAAATATAAAAAAGAGCCAATCATACCTCTATACATTTTAACATCAACGTTTGGCCTACTTTCATCTTTGGTGAGTTTGATAGTTGAACTCATTGGTGTGCTTGAGGCTTTTAATCCTTCCATGCCAAACTTCTTTAATAAGTCTTTGATGTATGAAGATTGGTTGATGAAGATACCCTATTTGCTTTGCTTGATATTAAGTTTGAGAAAATACTTGAGTTCTCCCATCAATCTTATTTCAAATTCTTTGCTCATGAGGTTAGAAAATTCTTCACACAAAAAGACATTAGTAGATCCAAAAATGATATCATCAACATAAATTTGAACCAAAAGTATATCATTTTCTTTTCTCTTAATAAACAATGTAGTATATACTTTTCTAATGCAAAAGCCTTTTTCAAGCAAGAATTTACTCAAACGCTCATACCACGCTCGAGGTGCTTGTTTTAAACTATAAAGAGTTTTTTGAAGTTTAAAAACATGGTTTGGGAAATCATGACTTTCAAACCCGGGAGATTGTTCAACATAAACTTCCTCTATGATAAATGTAACCTCTCCTAACCAATAGGTGTGTTACAAAAAAACGGCAAGAGTTCCCCTATTTTAGAGGGCTCGGGGAATTTTTTTTTTTTTACTATACCTTATAACACTCCTAATTAGCAATTCACACAAACCAGTCTAACCAATCGACTGGATTTTCATCAACATAATCACAATTAACAAAATACATACTTAATAGTAACCATCATAAAAATTAGCACCCACAGAAATTTTATAACCAATTTCAATGACTAGCCATATTTATATACATCTATAGATATATATACACACAATCACATATATACATATAGGAAGCAAAATATATACATATCCACCAATATTTATATCAAGTATATGTATATGCATATATTCACATATATATCAAAGCATATAAATCAACAAAAATATGGTGTCTTTCTCCTTTAGCCTCATGTCTCACTAGTGCTCCTCGGGAACCTTTGCTGCAACTCTTTACCTGTAAAATATTGAATTAAACGAAGTGAGCGACCATGGCTCAGTAAGAAAATCATACTTAATACTCAAAACATTTCATACCAGTGCTAATCTCTTCCATACTCAGCGTGTCTGGGCTATTCATATACAAAATAATTGACACGGAACACGTATTAAACACATATCATAATTCTCCTCTTTCATCCATTTATTCATTTCCTTACTATACAAATATGATTCACTCGTCATGATTTATGCATGTATGAGTGTCATGACTTTTCTATTTTCTGATCGTACATCTCTCTCAACTCTTTATCAGCCACATAGGCTTGCATGCATGATTCTAATGCAAATGACTTTCATAAAATATTTGCTAATTCTTTCTCTTGTTTTTTTTTGTCAAATATTTTCATTGATCGGTCTAAACTACATATGACAGTACTCGCAGTCACCATACAAGGTACAATCCTCTCTTACACGCATATTTCACTATTTTTTTCTTTGTTGTCCACACAGTATAACCGATATCTTTCTTTGCTATCCACAAAGTACAGCTCGCGTGTAAGAATTTTAAAATGTTTTCTGCTTTCTTGTATCATATGAGTCATTATAAAACCAAAAACATTTGTTTTCCATTTTCTAAAAACATGCATAACTTAGAAAATGTTTTTACTCTTTCTTTATTTTTCTGAAATCATGCATATGTTATGATTCCTCATGTATGCATGTATAACCATAATATGAAATATGCCCATTCATTGTTTTTCCTTATTCTTTTCAAGCCTCATCGAGCATCAAATTATTTTCTCATGTATTTACATATATTTAATGCATTCCATATGAATATACATATTTATTATGATAGTTTTTACACATATCAAGCACATAATTAAGCAAAATTAACCTATATCACATAAAATTACACTTTTATCCTTATGGTCAAAAATTACATGCTTACCCTTAGTGCAAATTCTTTCGTCAATTTATCATTTCTCACATATTCAACACACAAAATCCACTAAGCTAACCCTAGGAATATGAAATGTCTAAAATACCCTTATGACCAAAACTTACATCATAAGTCCTAATGAATTTCTTTATTCTTGTAAGCATAAATCACCTTAATTCTAATACCTTACACACTTATATAAGTAAAGGTTATTTAAATAACCTAACTCAAATTACTTCAAGTATGTAAAGTATGAAATTCTTACATTTTCTTTGCTAATTAGGTGATTTAAGTCTATCCTCATTTTCTTCTTCCTAGCAACTTTAATCAACCAAAAACATAATCATCCATCAAAACTCTAAACTTAACATCTCTTAAAAATTAAACTTTTTACCTTGGAACTTACCATAATTGATAGATCTATATTTTTTATAATTGGAAGCTCTGGAAATTAGGTGGTTTAGCTAGGTTTTTTGATGAATTTTGCTTGAAGGAAAAACTTTAGTTAAAATTATGGAGATTCTCGGCTATGGAAGAAGAAAATGAATAGTTGGTTAGTTTTATAAGCTTTTTGGACTAATTTACCCTTAACCTTTTTAAAAAATGACTATTTTATCCTTAGCCAATTACCAAAAACCCTTAGCACCATTATATAATTTCAAGTGTGCCATTCAATTTACATTACCACTTTGTCTCTTAAATCCTTCTAAAATGATCATTTTACCCCCTTTGAAAATTATTGCTCATTTAGTAGTTTTCTATAATTCTTTTACAATTTCTTTAAACAACAAGTTATAAAATCAACTTTAGGGATAATTTTAGAAGTAGAGTTCACTGGCATACCTAAATCCGAGTGTTACAATAAATCCATTTAAGAAAGCACTTTTGACATCCATTTGATATAAAATAAAATTATTAGAACATGCAAATGTCAAAAGCATCCTAATGGATTCTAATCTAGCTACCAGTGAAAAAGTTTCTTCAAAATCTATTCCCTCTTCTTTGTTGTAGCCTTGAGCCACTAATCTAGCTTTATATCTAACAACCACTCCGGACTCATCCATTTTGTTTCTAAAACCTATTTTGTGCCAATAACGGATTGATGATCCGAACGAGGGACTAGTTCCCAAACATTATTTCTTTTGAATGCATCATGAAATGTTTTTGGTTCAAATTGTGAAAGAAATGCTAAATTATTACAAAGATTAAAGGATGATATAGTTTTAACACCTTGATTTTCCTCAGCAATAATTAATTCTTTAGGATGAGCATTTGCATACCTCCAAGCCTTAGGAAGATCTTTATGTTTGAGCTCTTGTTTTGCTTCATCCTTAACATCATTTGGTAAATCATGAATTTCCGTTTGGTTTCCATTTTTAACTTGATCATAATCAATATTAACTTGCATACTAGTTGAAGGATTAGATTCATCAAAAATGACATGCATGGATTCCTCGACCACTAGTGTCCTTTTGTTAAACACTCTGTATGTTTTGCTAGATGATGAATATCCAAGAAAAATGCCAATGTCTGATTTTGAATCAAATTTTCCTAAGTTTTCTTTTATGTTCAAAATAAAGCATTTGTATCCAAAAACTTTAAAATAACCAATATTTGGTTTTTTGTTTTTCCAAAGTTCATATGGAGTTTTATCTAAAGATGGTCTTATTAAAACACGGTTTAGAACATACCATGTGGTGTTTACAGCTTCCGCCCAAAAATATTGAGGTAAAGTTTTTTCATTTAACATGGTTCTAGTCATCTCTTGAATTGTCCTATTCTTTCTTTCAACAACACCATTTTGTTAGGGAGTTCTAGGACAAGAGAATTGATGTTCTATACCATGCTCATGACAAAAGTTTTCAAATAAATGATTTTCAAATTCTCCTCTATGATCACTTCTAATGCAAGAAATATGCATTTCTTTTTCTTTTTGTATTTTCTTGACAAATTTTGAAAATGCATGGAAGGCTTCATTTTTTGATGCAGGAAAAAGTACCCAAGTGAATCTTAAAAAATCATCAAGAATAACAAAAGCATAATGCTTTCCACTTAGGCTTACAGTTCTTGAAGGACCAAAAAGATCAATATGAAGAAGTTGTAAAGGTCTAGATGTAGAAATATGAGTTTTACTTTTAAAAGAATTTTTTGTTTGTTTGCCAAATTGACATGCATCACAAATTTTATCTTTAACAAAATCTATTTTTGGAAGACCTTTTACAAGCTCTTTCTTGGAGATTTTTGAAATCAAGTCCATGCTAGCATGACCTAATCTTCTATGCCACAACCAACTATTTTCATGCAATGCGGAGAAACATAGATTTTCATGAGATGCATTTTCTACATCTATAGTGTAAACATTTCCATCTCTATTTCTTACACAAATTGTTTTTCCATCATTCATATTTTCTGTAATACAACTATTGGCTCAAAAATAACTTTAAATCTTTTATCACATAGTTGACTAATGCTAAGGAGATTATGCTTAAGACTATCTACCAAAAGAACATTTTCAATGATAATATGAGAATTGTTACCGATATCTCCAATGCCAATAATTTTACCCTTCGCGTTGTCTCCAAAGGTAACATGTCCTCTATCTTTCTTGCTTATTGTCGAGAAAAGTGAAATATCTCTAATCATGTGTCTTGAGCAAGAACTATCAAGGAACCATTTGCTTTTCTTTCTTTTGTTTTTCGGTTCCTAAACATAATGAGAGATTCAAGAATTTGTCTTAGGTACCCAAATCATGTTGGGTCCTTGGTGGTTAGTTTTTGTTCCCTTAGGAACCCACACTTTCTTAGTGCCCATATAATGTTTCTTTTGAATTGGGCAAGATGATGAGATATGACCTTTATTTCCATAATAATTGCAAGTTATATTTGATTCACTTGAAGTTGAGGCTTTAACAAAATAATTTTTTAAGTATTTTGCCTTGATAAAAGGTTTATAACCAAGTCCTCTTTTGTTTAAAACTCTCATTTGTACACCAAGCATTTTATCAAGAATATATTTTCCATTTTTAAATTTTAAAACTATTTCATTTAAATCTTTTGCTCCTCTTTTTAAAACTTCAATTTCATTTTCTATAATTTTTTTTCCTTTTTAGCTATGCAAAGATCATTTTCAAACTTTTGTTTTTCTTTTTCAAAAATAAAGCACTTGTTTTCTTCATTTTCTTTTCCTCTAAGCTTAAAGATTTTTTGGTTAAGAGTTTCATTTTCTTTCTTTAAAGACTCATTTTCCTTTTCCAAGTTAAAATTTTTCTTCCTAAGAGTTGCATTTTTAGACATACAAAGAGCAAGTTTTTCATTCATCTCTTCAAGTGTATCATATAACTCTTCATATGAGGGGTTTTAATCTATCTCATCATCTATATCATTTAAATCATCACAAGTATTAGATAAGTTAGAGTTAATTATCTCATTATTTGTAATTGTCATGAAACACATATTGGCTACTTCATTATCCTCCTTTTCAGATTCACTTTCGTCACTATCATCCCACGTAGCCTTCATTGCTTTCTTTTTTGATCTACCAATTTTGAGGAGAGGACAATCTTATTTGATGTGTCCCAGCTTCTTGCATTCATAGCACACAACTTGTTCTCTTCTTTGTCTTTCTCCACTTTTACCTTTAGAAGCCTCCCTTTTTGTGAAGTTTCCATTTCTTCTTAGTTTTCTATTCCTTAGAAGCTTTCCAATATTTCTAGTCAAGAGTGTAACGTCTTCATCTTCATCTTCATCATTTGATGTCTCATCTTCTTCTTCTAGGAACTTTTCATTCTCTTTGATGGATGATTTGAAGGGGATGCTCTTTTTATTCTTCTTTACTTCTTCAATTTGTCGTTGCTTCATAGTAAGCTCATGAGTGAGAAGTGAACCTAAAAGCTCTTTAAGAGGTAGAGTCTTGACATCTTTTGCTTCTTCGATTGTAGTCACTTTGGGATCCCAAGAGGGAGGCAAACACCTAAGAAGTTTCTTAACATTTTCTTGGTTAGTATAAACTTTACCAAGATTTTTCAATTCATTCATAATAGTAATAAATCTATCAAACATGTCACTAATAGTTTCATTTTCATTCATCTTAAATAACTCGTATGAGTGTGTGAGCATGCTAATTTTAGTCTCATTGACTTGTGAAGTCCCTTCATTTGATACCATCAATAATTCCCAAATTTCTTTAGCCGAGGTACAAGCTTGTACCTTATTAAAGTTATATCTACAAAACTATGTTACGTGATCTACAAAACTATAACGTCTTGCACTACATTTAACCTCGTCATTATGATCATTGACTTCTCTCAACATTTTCTCATGCAATATACATCTTAGGGTCTTAGATCAATACATCATATCTACAAAACTATGTTGAGAGGACAATCATAACACATTCATAGCTCTAGCATTAATGGCAATATTTTTCTTATGTTGAGAGGCCATTTCTTCCCTAGTTTTGGGCACTTGTTTTCCATCTACTTCTTTCATAGGAACAAAAGGTCCATCTTGCACTACATCCCACAATTCATAATCACTTTAAAGGAAAATCAACATACAATTTTTCCAATGGGCATATCCAGTGCCATCAAACAATAGTGGTCTATTAGGGGTAAGCCCTTCACTAACAGTATAGGATTTTCCTAGGTTCATGGCCATTGCTCTAAACGATTAAGTTTATGAGAATGAGCAACCTTGCTCTGATACCAATTGAAGGATTGAATGGCCTAAGAGGGGGGGGGGTGAATTAGGTAATTTAAAACAATCTTTATCAAATTGGATAATTAAAACAATTTATTCAATTCAATGAATATTGCCTATTTTTAATCCAATTTATGAGAATAACAAAAATATTTCAAATAATCAGTACAATCAAAATAACATAACATAAAGTATGAGTTTAAGGGAAGAGAAAATCAAACATGCGATATATAGTGGTTCGGCTCAACCTGGCCTACGTCCACTCCTCCAAGCTTTCTCCTTTGGAGTATTCCACTAATCCTTGGTTGACCTAAAACTCAACCAAGTTTTTCTTCACAACAAAATAGCTTCCAAGTGCTATTAAACTTTACAAGTGTTAAAGCTCAATTTCTCTCACTAGAAATTTTCTAATCTCTCTATAGAAATTTTCTAATCTCTCTAAGAGTGAACCTCAATCTTTTATAGTACGAATTTTAGTATGAATTTGAAGTATGATCTCTCTCAAAGAGTGTATATGAAAGATTAAGCTTAGTACAACCCAATACAAATGAAATTACAAAGTATATGAGTAAGGGTTTTGATTTAAGAAGAGAATTTGCAAGTGAATAGCTCAAAACTAATTTGCTCTCAAAAATATGAAAGTTCTTTATGGCAAAAGTTCTTTTCAAATGAATTTGATTGGGTTTATATAAGTGAAAACGAGAAAAGTTACCGTTGTGCATAAAGACTAGACGTTTTAATTTTCCAGAAAATGCACAATTCGATCGATCAGATATAATTTGGTCAACCGAATAGGATGTGGCACTCCCGTGGTGCCTAGGTGGCACTAGCCGTTAGAAAGTTTAAACCAAAATTCAGTTGATCGGATTTAATTCGGTCAACCAAATTTCTGAAAGCCAAAATGCATGGCTTCTGGATAATTCGAAAGCTGCCATTGAAGAATTCGATCAGTAAAATTCGATCGGTCAAATTCGGTCAATCAAATTTTATTACACTTTACCCCCTAAATTTTCAAAAATTATATTTAACACCTAAAACTTTGAAAAGTGACAATTTAACCCATTTTTGAAAATTCTGTCAAAACCAACTTTAAAATATGAAAATGTAGTTCACAAAGCTTCATCATTTTAAATGAGTTAATAAACTTTGGTGAAAAAATTGGCTTAACACAATAAGTTTGAAAAATGACATTTTAACCCAAAATGTGAAAGATATGAGAATGAGTTTTCTAGTGAGCTATCTCATGCAAATAAATATTTCAATCAAAACGAATGCTCCAAATTATAAAAATATCTATCTAAATTTGAGTTTTACTTCAAATTTTTAAGAATTCTTCACTTGAGTCTTATCTTCATTTTCATCTTGAAACTCATTCAAGTGCATTAGATAAATTTTTACAATCTAACTCACACTCAAGTAAAATCATTAGATAATATGCTAAAGGATATATTAGTTTGTTATCATCAAAATAAGAGCATAATGACTCCTTGAGTCAACAATATACATATATGAAATCATGTCTTTCAAGAAAAAACGGCAAGCATGCCTCAATTTTTAGCAAAGGAAAAATTATTTACATCACCAAAAACATACATGCATCAAACCATGCCCATCTTCGATCAACATTAAATATTTATCAAATTCTTCAACCAAATATTTAACATACATTCTTATAATTATTTGTTCTTCAATCTAATATCATTAGAACCAAAATGAAACAATTTTATAAAATTACAAATCATGGCCAAGACATGCAACAAGTCATTGATTATGAATAATCAATTATGGGTATTAACTAGTACATGCATGCATTATTCAATATCATCAAGGAGCTTTTAAGCTTAAATGACATTATTTTAACTTAAAAACAAGAATATATATGATCAAAATGGCTCTGACACCATTTTTTGTTTTATGGTTGAAAATGGTTGATAAAAGGACATGCATGAACTCATTGAAACATGAAATAATCATATGTATGAAAACAAGCACAATTGAAAGAAAAAGTTTAGTTTTTGTACCTTTTCCTTTGCAAAAGATGTTTAGTTTGATGAAGTAGAACACTTGAATACACAAATGTCTCTAAAAGTATCCACCCACCCTAGAGAGATGTGAGAGCTTTCAAAGGTTCAAAAAGAGAAAGAAAGCTTTTGTTTCAAATGACAAATTTTAGTTAAATCTGATATACTATTGATATATATAATTGTGGGCTAAAAGTAATTATTAATTTTGCATGGAACCACACTAAATAATTTTTATTTTTTAGTTGTCATATCATTGTATTCATAATACACCTTAAGCATCCATATTATATCACATGACACCTTAACCTTTTAAAATGTCAAAAATATTTTCACGTAACTTTTTACATGATTTTACTTTATTAACCTTCGAAAGGTGCTAGCCATCCTAAGATAATCATTTTTCTCTCCATATCTCTCAAACTTTTCGGGCTTACAAGTATGACCTTCTAGGTTCATTGCGGCCTAACTAAGAGCCAATTTTGGATGAACCGAAAAACAATTTCGAAGACTCTTCAACCATGGTAGTCATCTAGCAATGGTGCAGTCACTAAACCATAATGAAAACATACTCCATTAAACCTATTTCTAATCATACATACCATGTAGTAAAATCCCTCTATTGTCAAATTTCGATCAAGGATGAGTTCATGGCATATTAAAACCCTAGCCTCTAATATATCGAGCATTAATAAGTATATTCGAAACACATCATTACAAACAAGCATTATCGTATGCTCTAACTCGAGATTTTGGTTTATGATATTTATCAACATTCATTTGGGACCTCGAATCCAAACAAATCCAAGTTAACAGATCCCATCTTGAGTATCACCGTTTCAACATACAAACAATGTATGACCAAGCCAGCTTATTACACATGATATGATTAGTCTTGTATTTATACACCACATAAGAAATACATATTCATACCAGATCCAACTATGACATCTCAGGTCTAAGTATTAATAATACATTAATACAATCCTACAACAAATCATTGATCACATTTTAAATGTCCATATGATGCATTATAATTGATCAAGTCCGAAAACAGTTTTCTAATCGTCAATTCATACTAATACTCTAATGATATGACTTTCATATCACTCGCACTAATATCAGCTTATGATATTCAATAGAAAACATTCAGTATGTCTATTATATGATGTCATTGCCCAATTGACAACACGTACATAGGGAACACTTTGATGATTTGATCTTCTGAAGATCCACATCATCCAAAAACTTCACATATGCATAATTTATTTAATAAGAAAATAAATTAGCAAACGAAAATTGAAGCAACATATGAATGTGAAAAAAGAAAAGAACTATTTTTTTTATTATTACATATATATTATTAAAAGATTAAATATCCTAAAACTAACAGCACGATTGGTTTTTAAGGCATATACTAACACTAACTAAATTACCATCCTTGGATGGCCCCTACCATTAATGTATATGTGATATATCTTACTGACCATATGAAAAACTAACTGGTGTTAATCTCTTTTACCATGCACACTTGAACTGAAATAAACTGCTAATGCACCTTGGCGCTAAGTACATGATGCATTTCATGGGTATCTAACTCTCTCTTAGTCTTATTGCTTTCACATATAACATCACTTTCTCACATAGTTGGTGGCTAACTCAATGTACATTGTTTTTCTCATCTTTCTCTGTTTTCAACCCGAATTTGCTTTAGTGAAAGTCCATGTCATCTTCCATACAATTGGGCACATTTAATATAGCTAGCTATCTTAATTTTCCTTTATTAAGGCATTTTTATCCTCTTCCCTTTTCCAATAGATAACATAGGGGGAAAATAATATTTCTTCTCTTTGTGAACGAGCATGTCTAGCCCTTACTCTCTGTGCATTTCACAAAACCTATGTATGGCATTCACCTATACTATGAACAGACGTTCATTTTCTTTCTTGACTTATGATAGACTAACATTGACTAACGTTGTTAAGTTTCCTTAACCTCAAGTAATGATCATCCTTTTCTCAATTTGCATGTTCATTCCACACTGAATGTCCATTCATGCTAAACCCTAAGACGAACATGCATTGACAAACGAGGAACCTTCTTTTACCTAAGGGATAAACAAGATTCCATACATGCATGAATGGTTGTTCATCAGTGTTCGGAATTTTATGCCTTATCTATTTCTATGTTTTTCGACCAATCTATTCTAATTCAATCATTCATCAACACACTAAACAAAGTCTCTAATATCCTATAATCTCTTTAAATCCAAAAAACAACACAATTCCATACAAATCTTGCCAAGATGTTGATTTCACATACATATTGAAGGATCGAATAGTCTAAAAGAAAGGTGAATTAGGCAAATTGAAACAATTTTTACCAAATTAAAGAATTAAACCAATTTATGCAACTTAATAAATGTTGACTATTTTTAATGTAGTTTATAAGAATGTCAAAAGATATTTCAAATATTCAATATAATCAAAATAACATAATACATAATATAAGTTTGAGGGATAAGAAAATCAAATACTCGATGTACAGTGGTTTGATGCAACTTGACCTATGTTCTCCAAACTATCTCCCTTGGAGAATTCTACTAATTTTTTGTTGACAAAACCCCAACCAAGCTACTCTTTACAATAGAAATAGCTTCTAAGGTGCTATTAACCTTTGCAAATTTTAGCGTTCATTTTCTTTCACTAGAAATCTCTAGTCTCACCAAGAGTGAATCTCACTCTTTTATAATACAAATTTTTAAGAAAATAAAGTTTAAAACTCTCTCAAAGAGTTACTATGAAAATTTTAGCTTGATACAACCCAACATAAATATATTTAGGAAAATGTATAAGCAAGGGTTTTTATTAGAGAGAAGAATTTGTAAGTGAATAACTTAATAATGTTTTGCTTTCAAGTATATAAAAGTTCTTAGTTGCAAAGGTAGTTCCCAAGTGGATTTGAATAAGTTTATATAGGGAAAAATGAGCAAAGTTACCATTATGCACAAACCTAGTCATTTTAATTTCCTAGAAAACACAGAATTTGATCGAACGGATGTATTTTGGTCAACCAGATGTAACATGACACTAGCTGTTAGAAAATTCATCGTCCAATTCGTTTGATTGAATTTTTGAAAGCCAAAATATATGGTTTTTGGATAATATGGTAGCTACTATCAAAAAATTACGCTAGTCAAATTCGGTCAACTAAATTTTATTACATTTTACCTCCTAAAGTTTTAAAAAATCACAATTTTCCCTTAAAACTTTAAAAATTGACAATTTAATCCATTTTGGAGAACTCTTTCAAAACCAACTTTGAGATATGAAATTCTAGTTAACAAAACTTCATAATTTCAAATGAGTTATTGGAATTTGATAAAAAATGGCTTAACTCATTAAGTTTGAAAGATAACATTTTAACCCAAAAATTTGAAAGACATAAAAAATGTCAATTTAACCTATTTTTGGAAAACTTATTCAAACCCAAATTTGAGCTATAATATTTTGGTTCACAAAACTTCATAATATCTAATAGGTTTTTGAAATTTGACAAAAATAATAACACTTTAACCCCAAAATGTGAAAGATATAAAAACAAATTTTGGAGAGAGTTTTCACATACAAATAAATATTCTAATCAAAACAAATGTTTCAAGATTACAAGTATATCTATTTAAACTTAAGTTTTTCTTCAAATATTTAAGAATACATCATTTGAGCCTTATTTTTTATTTTTCATCTTGATACTCCTTTAAATACATTAGATAATTTTTTGCAATCTAAATTCACACTTAAGTCATTAATCAACATGTTTAAGAACTTATTAGTTTATTATCATCAAAACAAAAGCATAATAACTTTTTGAGTCAACACATATATGTAAACATGGCATATTCCATAACTCCATCATAGCCAATCATGCCATCAATTAGTACTACAAGAGTCTAAACACCTAAAAGCCCTTCAACAGATGCATACATAACAGATAAAGCATTCCAATCATATAATCTTTATACATGATCCATAAAGAAACACAATGTAGATCATGCAACTTACCTCTCTTCCATAGAAAGCTAGCTCTTCATGTGGCAGTGATTTCCCAGCAATCCAAACCTTTCTAGGTGCATTGTGATTGATCTCAAATCTCTCTCTGGTTATTGTTTGACTTTGAAATATCGAAAGCATAAAATAAGCCAAAAAGACTTGAGCCACTTTTTATTTTGTCAATATGATGCCACAAACGGCTATGCATCTTCTATTCACACATTCCTTCAACTACACAATTAGGGTATGCCTGAAAATCACTGAAAAACCAATCCTTATCCAATTTATATTCAATGAATAACTTTTCATCTCTATCTGGTATCTTTATAGGATAACAATAACTTCTTACCTTTTCAGGAGCACATAATTGTCCAACTTTCATATAAAAGTAAGTGAACTAAATCTCTAGATTCATTCAATTAAGACTTAATGTATTTAATGATGTAATTACGTATTCAATCTTATGTTTTGTCTTATAAAAACAAGATTGTACAAAAAAAAATGTACGACAATTGTAATCACAACCATTAGTCTACCAAATTCTCATAAAAATATCAATAACATAATAGCAAATGCAAGCTTTCAAGTAGCAGGTAATACATCTTAAAAACGTTACAATATATCATTATTTTCCTACACCGTACCCCATATTTTAGTATACTTATCGTTGATATGATTTTTTGCATCAACACTTAGTGTTTGAATTTTTAAGTTCTTGAAATTGTGTCTTTTGTAAGAATTGAAGATTACATTTCTTTAATAAATTTTTATTAGTGAAATTTTTATTAAGTATTCAAAAATTGTAAAGTTAAGTTGTTATAGGTGGTATCATCTTGACTCGAAATATATTTTATGCCCAGTTTGGGTTTTACACTGTCAATCATGGGTCAGAATTAATCAGACTGCATGTTAAATAAGAATAGCACTAACAATCGTAATAAAAAGCAAATTACAGTGTGCATGATTTGCTGGGGACTAGCAGCCAGCGTAACACTTCCAGCAATCAATAGCTGTTACTTCCACAGACCAAAATCTAAAACAACCAGCAAGTCAGGAGCACAGTCACCTCTTCCAGCAGCCACAATTTTTGCTTTTGGAAGTAACAAAATGAAAATGACATGTTTTTCTTACAAAATTAATTGCATTAATTATAAAATTAACATTAGTTCATGAATATGGTCATTCGACCATTATGCTTCTGGCAGTGGCCTTCCTGCCAGAAATCCATTAAACAGAACAAGTGACCTCTCAGGCTGTGAAAATGGAGCTTCATGAGATGCTCCTCTAATTGTAGCAATCGTTAAGATATCGCCATAAACTTGTGTCCATCCAGCAACCTGTAAAAAAGGAGACAGCCATATTGTTAGATGTTGGTTTCTAAATAATCAACCATGAGTATTTATTTGTTGTGCTGATCGACTAACCTGTCTTCCCTCAAACCAGGCTCTATAAGGCACAGTTGTTTTCATTCCCAACTCCTTTGCCAATTTATTCACTAATTTCCGAGTTCCAATTAATGGGATAACTGAATCTTGATCTCCACTGAAGAAATTAAAAGTTCAATTTAATTACCACAAGAATCTTAAATATTTGAAGTTTTGAAAATAGAAATTATGCAAAAACTGGATGAAAACTGTGTAAAAGGAATTCTTGCTGCACCTGTAAACCAAGATCCTGATGCCAGACTTGGCAAGTGTTCCTAGAATATGAATGGTAGGTATCTCTAGATTTCGTGCATCATATTTGACTAAACTGTTGATAAGAGGCACAAGTTGAAATATAAGAGTATATCTAAATCCATAAAAAGAACGACTAAATCTTCTTTGTTTTCCTGCAGGAAATTTCGAAATGACATCATGAATAAGTCCAGAAATTATAAAATGTGTTTGCAATATTGATGTGGCCAAAGCAGTTGCAATGCATATTCACTTAATCAAACCTTACTCGCTACAAAATGTCCATTCAGTAACTCCAACAAGCTGAGCATGGAGAGCCTTCTGTACATCTTTTCGGTTCAAGTATTTATATGTTTCATCTTCCACACAAACATCTAATTTTGCTGGTTCTTGCTGAAATTAAGAATTTGATAAATAGTTAAAACAGAGATTCAAAAAATATTTGCAGTTGTGGAATCAAAAGAATTGTAAACTAGAGTGAGTTCAAAATTCACCAGTTTATTCAGGAACTGAGACTGTGAGGAAATGGATGATAAACAAACATCGATAAGAATATCGTAAGCATTGATAGATCTGCTAACTTCTCTTGAAACTTCTCTTATGACTTCAGAACAAACCGTGGTAAGAGTTCCATTTTCAATTTCTCTCCTAATTTGAGAATAGTTACAAACTAAAGTGAACATTTCAAAAGTAGAATCTGATATCAGTCCATGAGACCAAATGTACTCAGCCCGTGAGTTGAAATCAGTATCAAATTCCAATAGAGGATTTCCTATCTGGACAAACAAATGTTTGAGCTTTTTGTCTCAATCAAATTCATGCAAATAAGTATTTTATTCTTCTTTCAATTCACTTACTGCTATTCCCTTGAAATTGTACTTCATGTTGGATTGAATTACCAGTTGTGCTAATTGTGGGACATAGTGGCCTGGCAAAAAAGCAAATTATCAAAAACTTGTGCTTTCCATCTGAACTTTTACAGTTAATTCTGTAAAAATAGAAAAAAATCTACAAAATGAGTTAAAATTACCGGCATAACTCTCCCCAGTGATGAAAAAATCCCTATTTCTGTATTCTGGAAATTTCTTGAACCAGCTTTCCAGGAAGGCAAGATTATCTCGCGCTTGAAAAGAATTGTTAAATTGTAAAGCTATCAGTACAAGATATTAGAAAAACAACAGATTTACAAATTTCTGTGTATGGGTTGAACAAAACAAATTTTTTAAAGAAGAATAGAACCTGTGATCTCATCGTTGACATATGAGTAGAAAGATTTATTAGCTGAATAGGAGAAGCCAACCCCAGCAGGTGATTCCAGGTATAACATATTTGCTCCTGTACAAAAAGAAGCAACTCATTTAAGTAAATCCAGCTAACAATTCCACTTTGTGCTTACAATGTTAAATGTTTAGCACCTTTGTTCCAGCTATATTCGTTTTTGAGCAATACGTCTCCACTTGGCCTAAAAGGACCATGCTCCGTGAAAGCTCCAGCTCCAACGGAAGAACAACCAGGCCCTACAAAAAACCCAGGAATTATTGATATAAATCATATAGTTTAAATTGTTTCTTATTTGATGCAGAATCATTAATGGGAATATACCTCCATTTAACCAAAGTACAAGTGGCTTTGAAGCTGGGTCTGTTTCTGCTTCAACGAAGTAGTAAAAAAGAGCTTTCTTTTGGTGCTCATCAATGGTTATGTATCCTGAATATTGCTGAAAAGTGACTTGAGGTTGACCCGGCAAACTGGTGATTTTATCGGCTTCAGGGCCGGCTTTTGTCGTCAATAATAGAGTAGCACAGATTGAGAAGACAAGTATCCATTGCAGAGAACTCATTATACTTGAGTTTAAGGGTTTGAGGAGATTTTACTGAAAAATTTTGAATGAATGGCTCTTCTTAATTCCAAAGTGCAATTATAAAATGGCTGTTTCAATCATTGCCATTTTGATGTTTGAATATGATTTCCATTCGGCCGGAAATAGAGAGAGAAAATTTACAACCTCACAGTGACAGATACAAACAAATGATTCTCTCAAATTCTCGATGAGAGGTGAGTTTAAGGTGCAAAATGAGTTTTGACTCACTACATGCCAAGCTTCTGAATAATAAATAAATAAATAATCTCGAAGAATGTACTAAGAAATTTACCTGCATACTTTACAGCTCAGTGGCAACCTTTTTTCTTGTTTTAAAATGTCTTTATCGTTCCGAAAGAAATTTCCGTTTGCTTTTTCAAGTTTGAAAGCACTGAGCGGAAGCCAATGAGGAATGGCTTTATCTGTGAGTTAAGGTCTCTAGGACAAATTTGAATGAAGGTTCGGAAACTAATTGAAATAATTTCAGCATGTTGCCAAAAAAACTCAAAAAAACATATAGTTTATACCTACAATATTTATATATGCATAGTATATTTTCAGACAAACTTGAGGAAAGGTCTCTCATTTTCAATAGGCCAAAACTGAAGTCTCACTTTCTAATTTTTTTTAAATTTAAATATTCACACATAATTTAATTTTTATAAAAAATTTTATTAAGATTGAGAGTAAGATCGTTATTTAAAAATAATATCTAAAAAAATAAAAGTTTACATCATTTTATCACTTTAGTTTGAAACACTAATAATTTTCTTTAAAATTAAATTTTAAAAAGTGACACTTTCTTTTTATATAGGATTTCAAATTTCACAGGTGATTTTCTAGTGATCAATAGCTGATCTCTCTCCCTCCGACAGTTTTCCTCTAACCAATAATGTCTGGATTCGACAGAATCTGAACGAAATCTAAATGAAGAGTTGAAAACTCTTCGTCTAGACCTTTGTCATCCAAACAAACCAATTCATCTAGATAACAATGATGCATCCAGACTAGGATAATTCCTTATCTAGGGCGCATCGTCGTGGTCTAAATGAAGCCGATTCGTTTGGACAACGAAGAGTTTCAACTTTTCGTCTATATTTTGTCAAATTTAGACGTCATTTACTGGAGAGAAGGCACTGAGGGAGAGACATTACCGGGAGAGAGAGAGATTGGTAGTTATTCATTAGAAAATCTTCAACGAAATTTGAAACCCTAAATGAGGAAAAAATATCACTTTTTAAAACTTAATTTTGAAAAAAAATTATTAATTTTCTAAATCAATAGGATAAAATGATATAACTTTTTTTAAAAATATTATTATTAAATAATAATTTTATTTTTTTAATTTTAATAAAAATTAATTAATAAATAAATATTTAAATTTCTAAAAATTAGAAAGGGGGAATTTGATTTTCACAGCCCCTTATGGCCTTTTCAATATGTTGTTGTGGCAGAAGATTTTCCACGCGGTACAAAGATATGTTTGATATAAGATGGGTGAAGTTTGGCGCAAGAAACTTCACACATTAAAGTCAAATCCAAAAGGCATAGCACCGATAATTGTATTGGACTCTAGTGAGTGGTGACCACAGCCACAAATCACATGCCTTCACGCCAGGCATTCACGCTAGCTTTTTGCAAAGAATAAGAACATCTTCGGGATAATGTTGTGCCCTAGTTTTCTATTGGCCCAGAAGGGATCATTTGTAAAAGGCCAAAGGACAATTTCCCACTTATCAACTTTCAAAAATCCAAATACCTATCTATTTACTATTATGAATAAGGGTAAAATTATCATTTCATAAAAAATAAAAAATAATTTATTTCCCCCTAAGTTTATAAATCTGTTTCCTCCCATGAAGTTTGAAAAATCACTTTTTTCTTTTAGGGTTTTGAAACTATTGCTAGAGTTTGCGAAGTTCACCATCTTCGGTTGTGTGCTCTCTCCCTTTCAACTTCTCTTTTCCTCCTGGTCTAAAACCGTAAATCTTGGTCGAAGATCGTTGGCGTCAGACGTTGCTTCCAAACGATCCATTGCGCAACGGATCTTTGACGACATTGCTTCCAATTGTCATCTTCGTAACCTTTTCATGACCGCATCTTCGTCATGGAGGCTAGAGGGAAGGTTGGTTGGAGAATGTTGTCGGAGAAGGAATAAAACCCTAAGGGGAAAATAACAATTTTTCAAATCTTGAGTGAGAGAAAAACGTGATAGTATTTTATTTTTTAATATTTTTAGTTAAATGATAATTTTACCCCTATTTATAACAATAAATAAATGAATATTTGAGTTTTTAAAAGTTGACGGATGTAAATTTATTTTTTTATTAAACCTTGGATGAGAAATTGTCCTTTGGCCTTTGTGAAACTGATGGTTCGTGTATCCGATAGGAGATAGACACCCTTAGCATAAATAGTTTCTATCATTTTCATGTCATTTGACTATAGCGAAGACAATGACTTCTTACTTTATTAAGTTTGATGTGACTTCACCCGTCCACCAACTCTTTATAAAATTAATGTTTAAATTTGAATTATAAATAATAATATTGCAAGTCATTTTCTAAATTTAATAAATAAATACGAATGATTATTAAGAGAAAAAGAAGGAGGTATAAAAATATAGGCAAAAATCAAATATCATATCTATGCTTAATATTAGATCTGTTTCATCTAAGTTAGGTGATGACACTTTTAAAAATTCAATAATTCCCCTTAGTTTATTTCTATATTTCTCAACTTGTGCCCAATGTCGAATTTTTTTCAAAATATTTCTCAATCTATATGTTTATTTTATCGAATATTCTTCCAAAGCTACTTATTATATTATAACCTTGATTATAGATTCTCAAGCAATGAATCAAATTATATTAGTATTAGACTCGTTTCATCCTAACTTATGTAACGAGACTCTAAAAAATCTAACAATTCTCCTAAAATTCATATCCAAAGTCAACTCTTTTGTAGGATACTTCTCTATAATCTATATATTTACTTTGTCAAATATTCTTTCATAGCTACTTATATCATAACTATGAAAATAGATTCTCAAGCAGTGAATTGAACTATGTTAAAAAATTACTATGCATCCAATTTTGTATTTGCATATATTTTATATTGCACTAGATATCAAATGTTCCTTAACAGATCCTTAAAGTCATACATTAACCTATCTTGCATGAGACTCTAAATTACGTACATCAATTACCAAAGGTTCGCCATAGTCAGCTAATGCAACTTCTTTAATTACATGTTCCCTGAGACTAGACACGTCAATTGGGCCGGGTCGAATGGAGGCCCGGCCCGAAACACGAAAAAAAGCCCGGGCACGACAAAGCCCGGCCCGGTACTGTAGCGTGTCGGGCCGGGCCCATGGGCTTATCGGGCTGGGCTTGGGCCTTAATATTAAACCCATGGGCTGGCCCAGCCCGGCCCGGCACTGTTCACATATATATATATATATATATAATTTTTTTTAATTTTTTCTTCTGCCAAATGGCAGAAGCTAATTCTGCCTGGTGGCAGAAGCTGCTTCTGCCTGGTGGCAGAAGCTAATTCTGCCTGGCAGAAGCAAGCTTCTCCCAGGCAGAAGCCCAGGCAGAACGCTTCTGCCTGGCAGAACGGCTTCTGCCTTGGCAGAAGCCGTTGGCTAGCTTCTGCCACAAGGCAGAGGCAGAAGCCGTTGGCAACGGCTACTGGCGCCAGTAGCCGTTGCCAAACTTTGTTTTAATTTTTTTTTTAATTAATTGATTTTTTCCTATAAAAACCTATTCAATTTTTCATTTTCATTTTCAATTACAATTACAAATTTCTCAAACTCTCAATCTCTCAAACTCCCAATCTCTCAAACTCTCAATCTCAACTATTTATTATATTTTTATTTTTATTTTATCATTACAAAATATTACAAATGGATCCAATGTCAAATGAATTCAATCCATTTGAATATTATCATGCTGGCGCTGATGATATTATTGATGATGCACAAGGTGGGATAGGTAGAGCACCAACAGGTGAAAGTGGTACGGGTACAGGTTCGCATTGTTCGACAGAGAGAAAAAGAAAACAAACGTCAATGGTATGGGAACACTTTGATAGAATAGAGGAAACAATAGAGGGGAAATTAATTCGTCGAGCAGTATGCAAACATTGCGATTCTTGTTTAACAAGTGCAAGTACAAGTGGGATGGGACATCTTCGCCGACATGTTACTGATTACTGTAAAAAAATTCCACATGAACTTAGAGGACAAAAACAAATTGCATTCACCAGATCGCGATCTGTTGGTCCAGGTGCCACTTCAGCAGGAGGTCCGAGCGGTTCTGGACATATGGGAGAAATGTCAACTTTTACGTACGATCAAATGAAGGTTCGAGATTACATGGTCAGGTATGTCGTTGCTTCTGATCAACCTTTTAGTTATGCAGAAGATGAAATTTTAGAATGGATGATGCAAAATAGTATTCAACCAGCATTTAGAAGAATTCCTAGGTCAACTCTTAGGTCAGATATATTGAGAAATTATGAACTAATGAAAATAAAAATTATTGGAGAATTAAGTAATTTTAATGGTGTTATTTCAATAACTTCTGATTTATGGACTGCTACAAATCAACGTATAGGGTATCTTTGTGCAACTGCTCATTATATTAATTCTGATTGGCAATTATGCAAAAAAGTTATTGCATTTAGAAATTTAGAATATCCACATAATGGTCTTGCAATTTATCGTTCATTAGCAAATATTTTTGATGAATATAAAATTAATAATTCTATTTTTTCAATTACTTTAGATAATGCTAAAAATAATAATAAAGTTATTGAATATATGTATAATCATTTATCTCCTCCATTTAATGGAAAATTATTTCATGTTAGGTGTGCATGTCATATTATTAATTTAATCGCTCAAGATGGCTTGAGTTTGGCAAAAAAACATTTAGAAGTAATTAGACATGTCATTGCATATATTTCATCATCCCCATCACGGGTACAAGCATATCATCAATTATGTAAATCAATGGGGTTAAGAAGGAAAAAATTAAAAATAGATATTAGCACTAGGTGGAATTCAACATATCTCATGTTGAAAGCATGCGAAGGGTATGAAGTTCCTATAACACGATACTTCAATACCCAACCAATGGATTCGCAAGATCCTATTTTTTTGACAGATCAAGATTGGGAAATAGCTATGGCTTTAATGAACTTGTTAGAGCCATTGAAAACAGCCACAGATCATTGCTCAGATGTGTATTATCCGACAACTTGTTCTATAATATATAATATGGTAGAAATAAGTGATATATTTAAAGAACATAGGTATCGTCACTCTCATAATGCTTTTCAAAATATATGTATGCAAATGGAACAAAAATTTAAAAAATATTGGAGTAAAATTCCTTTACTTTATTCTGCAGCTACTATTTTAGATCCTAGGGCAAAAACTAATGGATTACAAAATTTATTTGATGTTATTAATGAAAATTTGTCAATTAATAGCAATGTAAATTCTGTTGAATATGTTCAAGAATTTTTATTTGATATGTATAGTATTTATGAACAAAAATATGGAAAAACTAGACAAAGTTCTGCACCAGAGGTAAGCTCTGGTAGTTCAGGTAAAAAAAAGTCACGCATATGGTCTTTATTGCGCAAAGGTAAACAAACTGTTAGTCAAAGTACAAATTATAGTCAATTTTACAATTATATAAATATTGACCATTATCCTGAAATTGTTCAAAGATATAATGCTGAAAAACTAGATGTTTTGGCATGGTGGAAAGACAAGGCAGAAACCTTTCCTGTGCTTGCAGCTATGGCTCGAGATCTACTAACACCTCCGGTGTCAACTGTAGCATCGGAATCCGCTTTTAGTGCAGGGGGATGTGTGCTGGATGATAGACGATCCAATTTACATCCAAATATGGTCGAAGCGATAATGTGCATGAAAGATTGGATCAAAGCTGATTTTAAATTACAGAATCGTGTGACAGAAGATGTCTTTGAAGAATTCAAAGATTTGGATGTAGAAGATGAATAGATAAATATTATATAGTAGATAAATTTTATTTATGTTTTGTAATTTATACAATATGTAAATTAATTTATTTGTATTTTATTAACAATTTATAATATTTTTTATCATGTAACCACGGTATTCCTCCGCCATAAATGAGGGATTATAAATAAAATATTCGGGGTACTGTCCTCGATTTTAATAATTGAAAAATAATTTGTGTTTAAAAATTTTAATTAAAATTTTTTTAAAAATATTTAATAAGGCCCGGCCCGGCCCGTTTACTGAGGCCCAGCCCGGCCCGTTTAAAGCCCGTTAGTATATGGGCCGGGCTTTGGGCCTTTATATTTCAAAGGGCCGGCCCGGCCCGAAGGCCCATTACTGTTTGGGCCTTGGGCCCGGCCCGGCCCATTAGCCCAACGGGCTGTGCTGGAGTCGGCCCGGCCCGGCCCGGCACGGCCCATTGACGTCTCTACCTGAGACAAACTTGGAGAACACGGATCTTGTCTCTTAGTTGATTAAGACATTATTATGAGAGAGCGTTAGTAACTCCAAGAACAAGTTTATCAATAGTGGAGACCGCAGCTACAAGAAAAAATGTAAATCATCATTAAACACTAGATCTTTTACAAACTGGAAGTAAATGCATTATGTTCCATGTGAGAATGGAACATTGAACACATGACTGGGCAAAAAAGGTATGGGGAACTTGTAATGTCATAATGTATTGTTTGGTGGCATTGAGCCCAGGCTCAAGCAGAAAATTTTGAACCCAATTCAATTATGCAGCGGAAGCACAAATGTTGCCATATTCTACCTCGGTCAAGGAACCTGATATAGATCTTTGATAAGTTCATAAAATTCGTTTCAGCTAAGAACAGTAAATAATCTAAAAACAGTAAGAACACTCAAATTTATAGTGGTTCGACAACGTTGCCAACATCTACTTTGGGGTATTGGAAGAATTTCATTAGCTCAAAGATAAACATATTACAATGAGATTAATTACAAGAAGCAAGTAAAATTTCGTAGGATTTCTTGGAACCCTATCTTTACTTAACCACTCAAGTTCTCGGCTTACTCTCCGATTTTTCCCCAAAACTCATGTCATTTCAGCAATTTATCTTTTCCTTTAGTCACAAGTGTCTCCAATCTACACCATTAATCTCCCTTAGCCATAACAGAACCAGTAGATGAAAGCTAGCTCATTCCTTCCTGAAATGCCTAGAAGACTCTTCTCTTCTCCAACTTCCTAGTTGATAATTATGTATACAAAAATGTAGAGTTTTACATTTACCAACAGGGACTTCTAGCTGGATGTAAAGGTTGTTAATGTGGACTTCCAACATTGCAATTTAATGCTGACTAGGACATCGTTTACATGACACAGTTTCAACAATACTCCACCTGGATGTTTAAACCATTTCAATGAACAACCCCATTATGCTTTTTCATCTTTATTGAGGTGCAAGAGGCTCATAGAGAGCCTGTGCTTCTCAGCTACAGCAACCTTGGTTAGCATACCAGAAGGGTTTTCATAACCAATAATTTTTTCGACCTTCTGAATGTCTCTCTCGACCTATTCTCTAAGGAAATGCAATCCAACATCAATGTATTTTTGTGAGTTCATGATAAATATTATTGTTACACAAATGTATTGCAGTCAGTCTACCATTAAAGACAATTACTATTTCAGCCTTTAGATTAGGAATTAACTCACCAATCAAACCCTCTAACCAAGTAGCTTCTTTTATAGCCTCTCAAGGCTACATAATTTGTCTCTTTTGAAGATTAGGCAACCATGGACCACCGACAGCTTTCCAACTCATTGTATTGTTTAAAAAGCTAAGCACATGACTAGTAATTGATTTTCTATTAGGCCAAAGGACTATTTCCCACCCAAAGTATAGTGTAATACCAAACTCCCATCTCTCAACTTTCAAAAATCCAAACATCCATTCACAACCAAATTTATATTAAAATTTTCAGTTAAAATTATAGGTAAAATTATCACTTACTAAAAAATTAAAGTTTTATCACATTTTTCTCTCTCTATATTTAAAAACTTATATTTTCCCCCAACCTAAAGTTTGAAAAGTAACAAAAAACCCCCTCTAGGATTTGTTCCTCTTCCTCTGTCGTAGATTTCTCCTTCCCTGGTCATCGATAGTCCTTCCTTCCCCCCTTATCTCTCCTCCGATCTCTCTCTCTTTTGAAGATAAGGCAACCATGGACTACCAACAACTTTCCAACTCATTATATTGTTTCAAAAGTTAAGCACATAACTAGTAATTGATTTTCTATTATCCAGGATTCTAGCATAGTCATCATCTAGATACCCCTTTACATAATTCTAAAAATTATCATTCTTCAAGTAGACAATTGCTACTGATGTTTTCCTCTTAACATAGCAAAAGGCCCATTTCAAAGCTTCCCAATATTCCTTTCTAGGATTGCTTATGAATCTATTGAGTATACTTACTAAATAAGACAAATCAAATCTTGATCAGACCATTAGGTACATTAAGCTTCTAATGGCACTTGAGTAGGGTGCTTTAGACATATACTCCCTTTCATAATCTATTTGTGGACATTAATTCAAGGTTAACTTTGAAGGGTTGACCTAAAAGAGTATAAATAGCTAAGCATACCCCATACCAAACTCCTATAGAATTCTTTCAATTTATTCTTGTTGAGATAAATTTTAAAACACCATCCTTTTGATTTTTGAAAATTCACATCCCTAAAATCTTTTGAGTTTTCCCTTAGTCCTTAATTAATTTCAAAATGGACTTTCATCTCATTTTTAAACCTTGCTATCTCTAACTTATCCTTGTACGCAATTAACATATCATCTACCTATAATATTAAGTAGAAGACAACATCCTTTTGGGTATGTTTAAATAAAAGAAACTATCAAATTTGCATCTCTAAAATCCACAACCAATCATGAAGCCATCAAACCTTTTATACTAGCGTCCTGGAGACTATTATAGACAATATAGTGATTTCTTTAGCAAACAAACTTTTTTTATATTTACCCTTAACTCCCTATCATTTAGATTGTCCCATTAGAATCGTTTCTTCTACTTCCCCATGTAGAATAGTTATTTTCACATCAAGTTGTTCTAATTCTAAATCAAACTAGCAACAATAAATAAAAGGACTCTTATTGTGTTGTATTTCATAACAAGAGAAAAGATGTCATTATAATTAACTCCTTCAAATAGGGTAAACCCTTTAGCAACTAACTTTGTTTTGAATTGAGGTTGTTATGTCCCTAGAATGCATGGTTTATTCTTATAGACCCATTTACATTTCACTGCCCTACTATTTGTTGGCTTATCTACAAGATCCTAGGTTTTGTTTTTGAGTAAAGAGTTAAATTCTTCATCCATTGCTTGCTACTAGAAATGATAGTTTTGCCCTCAATGTGATATTATAAGGTGTATGAGGCATCAAAGATGTTTATTCCTTTTGAGTTAAAGATAAAAGGCGTCTAAGACATCCATTTCAATGAAATACAAATTTTAAGAGGCATTTGAAACATCCATTACATGGGTGTACGAGGTATAAGAGATGTTCGAGACAATTATCTCAATTTTCAATAAGGTGTAAGAGACTTTTGGGGCGTTCTACCTAAAAGCATTATGAGTATTGAGTTGTCAATAGTAAGAGACATCTAGGATGTCCTATCCGAAAGCATTACAAATATTAAGTTGTTAATCGTAAGAGATGTCTGGGATGTTCTACCTAAGAGCATTACAGTTATTGAGTTGTTAATGGTAAAAGACATCTAAGACATTCTATCAAAAGTATTATGGGCATTGAGTTATTAATAGTAAGAGCCATTTAAGACATCTTATCTAAGAGCATTATGGATAATGAGTTGTTACTGGTAAGAGACTATTGGGACGTCCATTTGACAAATATCTGGGACATGAGATTATATAGATATGTAGATAGCCAAGTTGTCAAGAGACATTCCAAGAACACTCAATTGATTGTGTGCTTACTGGGTGTAAGGTAACTCATGCGTTTCTTGTTGTTTGCAGGTAGACATAAAGGCAAGGCAGACGAGGAAACTAACGAATCAACTCACTGACAAAACAACCACCATAGCAAATATCTTCTTTATTATTATGTTTCTTAGTAATTTGAGCTGTTAGTTGGATATTTGGCATTATATAATACTTTGGGCAAAGTTTTTTATTTTAATAAAATCATTGAGGTATTTTCATAAAGTTATTTTTGGTAAATGTATTTATGAGAATTTTATAGCATGTGTGACACGTAATCCCAGTAAATTACTCCCAGGGGTATGATCTAAAGATAAAGTGTTACATTTTTTGTATCAAAACATGGTTTTGGAACCCTAAAGGTGTGAAGAATTTTTAAAATTTTGTGTGCTTAAGTATGGTGACCTATGTAATGCTGATTCCTCTCGTGACTTGACCACTGTAAGTAAATGTCCCTCTTTCTCCCTTTATTATGTATAAATCATGAACTAGTGTGTGCATATTTAGAGACAGTATTTGTTAGTTTTAGGCATTGTATTCTTGGTTAAGAAATTGCAAGAAAAAACCCTTGAAAACCGAATAAAAAAATTGCGTGAGAAATCTACGTGTGTGCTTATGTGTTTGCATCCACCAAACCCTGTTAGCTTGCTGCGAAATTCATAGTTGTCATGATGGTTTTAGTTTAATTAGTTTTTAGATTTCGGTCCAGACTCATGGAAGAAGATGAAACGGGGTGATGGGTACTAAAGTGCCATGTCTTCATGCAAAGATGGTGGGATAAATTAGTGGCCAACATGTGCTTTGTTTAATGGATTTCCATAGCTACTTGTTTGGATTTTTATTGTGCAAAATTGTGATTATTAATAGGGTTTGCATGAGAGCTTATTATGTTGCATGCCATGAAGTTCACTTGGAAGATTGGCATCATCTTTCCCTATAAACAATTTAATCATTATGGAATTATAAACCATTATGTGTATGTGTGATGAGGATCTAGTATGGTTGTAATCCATTTGCATGTTTAAATATTTGGTTACACATGTTATATGTATTGAATGCAAGATGGGCATTGATTGGTTTATATAAGAGCCTATGAATGTGCGATGAATATTGATAATATATTGGTTGGAATAATATTTGTTAGATGTTATTGTGGTTATGCTTGCTTGAGGGTATATGCTTGATTACATTCACTGTTATCATGGTTATGTAATGACTTTGTTGTAGGTTCTCTGTGAAAATAATTAGATGATTTATGAGGTATGACATGTTGTGGTTGATTCAGAAATGTGTTATGATTGTTTTGGTATGATTTTACACTTAGTAATGTATGAGTATAGCCAAAAAAACAATGAAAAAAGCGAAGACAAAATTCTAGAAAATTCATGCTACACTCTTGTGTATAGGAAGACACACAATCTTATGCTTTTGAGGATAATTCTCCCCATGTTAAGTTGAAGCCACAAGTGTGTGGATTTGGGGGATAGATACCACTCGTATGGTATGGGACACCTAATTGTGTATCTTACCCAAATTGCATGTCTGTGTATGTGAGGTTCTTGTTGTGTAGTTGCAATAACATACCCTTCCATATGTATAATTAGGGAAAAATGAGAATAAATTAGTGTAAATGGGTAATGCATTGATATGATTATGGAAATGACTAGTTCATCCCTATAAGGGAAGATTATGAGGAAATGCTATAAGACCCTAATGAAGGCGACATGAGAAGAAAAATAGATAAGTAAGTCAAACTATATGGAAAATGGCACAAGAGATGGATTGGGTGTGCACGATTGTGTGGACTATAATATAGACCCAATTTAAATGATTTCGAGTGGAAAACTAGTAATGATGTATTATGATATTAGGACTTGTCACCAAACTATGTGTAGTATGACGTATCACTGAGCTATGCGAGTGTGATTGAACCACTAAGTTATGCAGTGTGGTAGTGAAAACAATAGGGTTAGTCTGTGTGACCATGATAATTTTGGATGATTATGTATCGACATAGGGCATCTTAGCATCTAGTATACTCATGCAAACATTGACGATAGGCTTTATAACATTTGGGATACGCATGCAATAGTAGAAAAGGTCTAAGGTCTCACTGCTCTTATGATATAATATCCACAGCCCAAAATTCGATCAATATGTGCATTGGGTTCACATTATGATTAACATCTAAGATGTCTCATGCCTTCATCAGGTGTTTGGAACATCGACATACTTAGTTTGGCACTAGTTATCTTACATGACATTACCATTGAAGATTGGATGCTAGAAGTCGAGATGATTCAAATGGATATTTGGGATGCTAAAGAAACATTTGTAATACCATAAGGTGATTATGTATGTCTCTCGCCAATTGAAGGACTACAAGGTTAGGTATCTAGCCCGTAGCTTGGAATGGACTATAATGGTTTTTCCCCTAAGATTTGGTGCCACTACTTGTATGGGGTGAAGACCAATTTGTACATCGACCATAAGAGTTTGAAGTATTCTTTCACTTAGTGAAAACTAAATATGAAACAATATTGGTGGCTAGAGTTGGTTAAAGATTATTATATGGACATTAGGTACCATCGGGGTAGAGCTAATGTTATGGTTGATACAATGAATCGAAAGGTAGTAATGGCTCAGGTGACTACATCCCTTGAGTTACAGTATGACATCCTATATAAGCAGATCGAGGTGGTCATAGGATTGTTGGCTAGGTTAAATAGTAGATCGACCCTACTTAATGAGATTTAGGTTAGACAAACCACTAATTAGTGGTTTGTCAGCATGTCAAGGTGAAGTATCAACGACTATCTAGGTTACTACAACATTTGACTATTCTTGAATGGAAATGGAAGGAGGTCTTGATAGATTTTTAATAAGATCGTCAAGGGTTAGAGGTAGATACAATGTCGTATAAATCATAGTGGACCGATTGATAAAGTTGACACACTTCATCACAGTGAAAGACAATATGAATATTGGTTGGTTAGGGCACATTTATGTCAAAGAAATGGTGAGACTTATTAGGGTACCTAGGAGGATTGTTTTGAACAAAGACACTCGGTTGGTTTCAGCTCTCTAACAGGGTCTATATAAGGTACTAAATACCCGTATATCTTTTAGTGTTGTTTATCACCACTAGACAGATGACTAGACAGAGAGGGTTAACTAGATAATTAAGAATATATAGAGGGTATGTTGTTTAGACCATGGGTTGAGCTGGATAGATGTCTTATCTCTGATGGAGTTTGCATACAATAATAGCTATCAAACAACTATTTAGATGACTTCTTATGAGGCACTCTATGGGAGAAGGTGTCAATTCCCACTGTATTGGGATGACATAAGGGAGACAGATGAGTTAGCAAGGGCTTTGGGACCCGAGATGACCTAGTAGATGATTGACCAAGTTAGGTTAACTTGAGAGAGGATAAGACAAGCCTAGGATCGACAAAAAGAGTTACGCAAATTAAAGGAGACATAATCTAGAGTTCGAGGTAGGTGACCAAGTCTTTGCATTATGTTTCTTAGTAATTTGAGGAGTTAGTTAGATATTTGGTATTATATGATACATTGGGTAAAATTTTTTATTTTAATAAAATTACTGAGATATTTTCATAAAGTTATTTTTGGTAAATATATTTATGAGAATTCTATAACATGCGTGACATGTCACTCTAGCAAATTACTCCTAAAGGCATTATTTAGAGATGGGGTGCCACATATGATCTCACTTAAAAACCCATTCTCCTTTGACATAATTTCTATAAATTATATTATTCAAATTTTGCGATCATCATTTAATAGTATTAGTGTAGGTGGACAACGACCTTTACGGGGATATTAATTAAAATAGATGCCAATTTTTTTGTTTAAATTTTTTTAGGCAAACTTATAGTGATTTTACTTTTTTAAGCAAATTTAATTTTGTTTCCAATAATATCTTTATTGGCTATTACATCACCCTCTCAGTTAATTACATCAAAATACTTTTTTTCGATAACCCATGAGCATTTGATGTTTGTTAGATTATGATTCAAAGATTCAAAAACTTATTTGAAATGATCAATTTTTGTTATAATATAGAACGAAACAAAAAAATTAACATAAATATGAAGAAGGGTGCGTGAGGGTATATGCAAGTGTGTAAGGGTGCGTAAGGGCGAAGAGGATGCGTAAGAGTGAGTAAAGGGTGCGTAAGGCTCATTTTATATATATTTATTTATTTATTTAAAAAATATAATAAGTGTGTATATATATAAAAAAATAACAATATAATATATATTTAAAAATTATTATTATTATTTTTATATATTATATTAAATATTATAATAATATTATATTATATTATATAACTTGTTCACCTTATGCACCTTACGCATCACCTGTTCACACTCACCATTCTCTTTGTTTATATTCATCTTTTTGTTTCTATCTGTATTTGAATAAAAATTTAATCAATTTTTAAACATGTTTTGAATCTTTGAATCAGAATTTATCAAATCTTCAAAAAAAATTATATCAAATTCAATGTAATTAGCTGAGAATAATGTAAATAGCCGATAATGATGTAATTAGCCGGGAGGGCATTCTTGAAATTAAAATTAAATTTACTTATAAAAATAAAACCACTATATATTTGTATAAAAATGTTTAGACGAAAAAATTATTACTGATTTTAATTAATATCCCAACTTTAGAGATAAAAAAAAATGTAAGGATTTTTCCACAGCCCAGTCAATAGAGAATTTTGTCAATAGCCTAATCTGTAAAGTTGGTGTGTGGTCTTTTTAAAACATTTTGTCAAAATCAGCTACTCAGCTTTAACATCCAAAGAGTGGTTTTGTCCTTCTAATGGGCTTAAAGCCCACAACCAATTGCCGAAACCGCCTAGATTTGATTGAGGCTTTCGATTCAATGGATGAAGGTAGACCGTCCTCCAAGTTCCCTGCCGACGGACTTTCGGTCCAGAACCTCCTACAACATCACTTCCTCAAAATTTTTTTCTTAAAAAGTCACATCTAATCTTGTAGGGCCCATTGTTAATTAATTTGGGTATTATCTTTACACGAGTTTAGTATTTTTTTTAATTAAATTATATATATACATGTTTATGAGTATATAATCAAATATATATTTGGTATATCATTATATGATTAATTAATTTTAAATTAAAAATAAAATAATATTTAATTACATATTAATATATCAATTGTATCAAAAATGTGTATATATCATATTTTTTTTCATATTTGCACATAGAAATTAGCTATTTTATTTAAATTTTTAATTTATTTTTATTTTAAATCATATATTTTACTTAAAAAGAATTGTGAAAAAAAAATATTAAATTATCTTTTTTAGGATCTAATAATATATTTTTATTAAATAAATTTCAACATTCAAATTTTTTTATCATTAGAGTCAAATTTTTAGATTTTTTTTATAAAAAGGATACAATTTTTATTTTTTTTAAATATTAAAGGAATATAATTAAAATTTTAAAAAATAATATAATATAATTAAAAAATTTTATTTTTTAATAGATAAATTCGAAAGTTTATTATTTCAATAAAAAAATTTTGAAAATGTAATTCTTTTAATAATGAATTATAAAATTCTGTTCCCTGAATAAAAAAGAAAAATATTTAAAAAAAAAAAAAAGGTTAGCATTCAAACTCTTGGCTTCATTGGTCCCCGGAGCCCTACCCGGTAACTCTCCTTCCCGTTCTTCTGCTCATTTCAATTTCTGCTTCTCGTTGTCACAGTCGTTCAGTCAAATTCGAACCGAGGTACGAGAGCTTTTCAGGTCCACCGTTTCCGATTCTTTATCATGCTATCAAAGTTTAAAACGCCTGATCGCATTCGATATTGGAAAAGATTTTAGGAATCACAGCATTTTGCTTGATTAAATGTCCCATACAATAATTTCTCCATTTGCATCATTTTCGTTAGTATTTAATGCTTGAGGGTTTTTTGTTCAATTTGTAAATGTATTGAAACCTGATTTATTGTATTGTGGGTCAATTCAACATTTTCCGGTGATCTTTAGATTTTGAAGTCATTTTTGTGATTTTGTGCGAATTTGTTGAAACTTTGAAGAAAGTTTTATATTCTTTTTTTCTTTAATTTTTCCATGTTTTTTCTTTGTATCAACTTCTGTTCGTGTTGCCTTGTGGAATCTTATGATTATGAGAAATTTTTAGCTTTTATTAAATTGAGATGTTTCAATCCACTTGATTAATGAGAATACATACTAAAATGTACTGTGTATTCCTTTGAATTTTTCTCTCCATTTTCTTCTGAGCTGTGAATTCTTGAACCGAATGTTGTATGCATAATTTGAGTTACATAATTTCATTATTTAAGGTGAGTCAATTTGCACTAACGTTTTCAAGAAAATATTCCCTTTTTTGTGGTACTCAGATATGGATCCAGAGGCTGCACAAACTGCCCGAGAGTCCCTAGACCTTGCATTTCACATGTCCAACATTCTTGATACAGGGCTTGATCGACACACACTCTCTATTCTCATTGCCCTTTGTGACTTGGGCCTGAACCCTGAGGCTCTGGCTGCTGTGGTCAAGGAACTCCGACAAGAGCCCTCTCCCTCATCCACAATGCCTACTGCTCCATCATAGTAACTTAAATGGGTTTGTGCTATTATCTCATAATTTTAAATAGCTAGAAGGGACAATTGTCATGAGTAGCAGTCTTTTATACTTGATCAGTTTCTGCAACCCTTCATTTTGTCTGCATCACTATTGTGTATTATGCTTCTCCATGCATAACAATTTGTTTTGTGTCTTCTGTTTAATCTATGTTATTGTATTCTCTATTTTGAGTTTTGTTTAGTTTTGTGGCTATAACAACGCTAGGGTTGGCTTGTTTAATTTTTTATGTCAATTTTTGTGGTGTGATATTGCATCATTTTGGAACAATCTGGATTAGATGATGAAATATTTTACATCATACTCATGAACGGTATAGTTGACTGTTAAGAATATACTCCACTTGATTTATTGGTATCTGATTCTCCTATAGTCTATGACTAAAAACACGTTCCAGTGATATCAAATAACTAAACCATGTTTGTGCTAGCATGGAAGGCAATAATGTTTAAGTGAAAATTATGAAGAAACATCATAATCACATACATGAAACTATTATTGGACTTTGTTTTGAAATTAAAAGGTCAATCTATGGAACTTCTCTTAAATAAATAAGTGAACTTATTTATCTGCATTAAGAAGCTACAAATGGATCATTTTGGAAGCGTGTGAGAAATAATTTTGGGGTCCATGTTATTTCATTTTGTATGAAATCTAATACTGCTTTCATAGAATGAAATTAAATCAAGTAGCCTCTAGCCATTTACTGTTGTAGTGTGGTATTCACTTGGCATGTTAACATTTGATGGGTTAAGAACTGGTTGGTGGTGTTGGCGCTTAAAGCCAGAATTAAATGCTTCTCTGGTAGGGGAAAGCTCCAGGCATATATAATTTCTTCACGTTGAAGATTGGATTAGCAGGACTTATTTCCCGTTTTCTCTTTTTCCCTTGTAGTTTGATTAGTAAGGATCAGCAATGTTTCCTCCATTATGTGAAACTCAATTTCAAGTCTTCAGTAAAGTACAGTCCCTGAAAATTGAAGCCATTATTATTTATTTCTTTGTATGATACTACAGATTGGTTGTTGAAACTTATGGGTGATTAGTAAACTCTGTAGCAGGTAATCTTAGAGCCCAGCAACTCAGTTGATATATGCAAGGATAAACATCAGGAAATATATTAAGTCAGATTGTGTTTTAATAATGGGGTCTTAATTAAAATCAACAAAAATTTTTCTACGTAAACATTTTTAAGTAAACGTACAATAGTTTTACCTTTATAGACAAATTTACTTTTAATTCCAAAAATACCCTCTCCCGACTTATTACGTTACTCTCAGTAATTTACGTTATGTTCGAGTGTCGAAAATTTTCTTAACAGATTTGATAATTTCTTATTTGAATTATCACTAATTCACGTTTTAAAGATTAAAAATATACTTAAAAATTGATAAATTTCTGTTTAGGTTTTAACTACGGATAATAAAGAAAAAAATGTACTTAAAAATTGATAAATTTCTGTTTAGGTTTTAACAACAGATAATAAAGAAAAAAATAGCATAGATGAGAAGAATGATAAATGCGAATCGATGTTGTATCACAGTACGTATGAGGCATAAAGGGCGCATACAGGGTGCATATAGGGTGCGTAAGGTACGTACAAGGTGCGTAAAGGGTGTGAAAGTGCGTAAAGTGTGTAAAGGGTGCGGGGTGCGTAAAACTCATTTTAAAATCTAACACATAGGGGTGCGAAGAGGGTGTGCACCCTATGCACCTTTTACGTCTCATACGCACCGTGATATAGCGTCGATTCGTATTTAGCATTATCTTCATTTATGCAATTTGTTCATTATTATTTGTATTTGAAATCTAAACAAAAATTTATCAATTTTTAAATATGTTATTAATCTTTAGAACGTGAATTAGTGATAGTTCGAACTGTTAAGAAAATTTCAAGGGATCGAACGTGACATAAATCGCTGGGAGAAGGTATTTTTTAAATTAAAAGTAAATTTGTCTATAAAAGTGAAACTGACGTACATTTACTTAAAAAAGTTTATATGAAAAAATTTTTGCTTATTTTAATTAATATCCCTTTAATAATTTTCATTTCCACGGATTTCCCAAAGAATGATGATCTGATTCTTATTTACCTATGCTAATACGTTGAACTCAGTCATTTAGCTAATTCTGTAGTAAAAATTAATGGTATCTGCTTGACCTTTAAGACTGGCATTTCTTCGACATCCAGTATTTGTTAAACCGATTTAATTTGATTGCAATAACAAACATGTGTTTTGAAGGAAAGACACATAGGAAAAGTGAAAAAACCTCTTATTTCTTCGATGCAGTCTGGGTGATTTAGGCTTCCTAAAATGCGAACGTAGGTACAAATTGAGTCTTTTAAGATTTAAGAATTAACACGTTTTCGTTATGTTGAAGGTATATAAATTAAATTAATCCCTCAACCTCAGCATACCTGGCCTGACCTGACCAATCCTTTTGCAGGAACTGACCCACAAACAAATTGTATCAATTTAACTATCACTGTAAATAATACAACGAATTTTCCAATCCCTCAAAGTACCATTCTTCAGAATTCTTAGCTAGCTACATCACATGGTATTATTTTTAACCTAACACGATTTGGTAGTTATGCCCGTGGTAGATCTACTATGAAAAAATATAAAAACCTTAATCAAGTTCTGATCCAATTAGGTTTTCAATGCATGTGGAAACTGAATTCTTTTTCACTAAACCAAATAGTCAATAGTTTGACGATGGATAGAATTTATGAATTCAAGTTGTTTCAGCAGGAAATTTTAATAGGTTTGCTTATAAATGTTGTTGACCTTAAGACTATTGACTATACCTTGTTTAGACTGGAGCTTAAACCATTGGCATGTGACTCTAGAACAAATGCCGAACTTGACTACTCAATTCTTTACGTTTGAGTTTAGGGAAAAAGACTATTTCCCATCCAAATTTTAGGCTATTCTCAAATCTATACCCACGGAAGATGAAAAAATCTTATTCCCACGCATAAACAAAATTCTATTAATTTTTTCTATTAAAATGAGGGGTAAAATAGTTATTTTACTGTTTATATTAAAAAGTTATAAAGTTTATTACTTTTCACACCTCTTAGGTTTTAGAAACTAACATTTCACTTTTACTTAAAGTTTTTAAACTTTTAAAAGTAACATTTTCACCCCCAAACATAGGGCTTCCATATTTTTCAAAACACAGCTACCCCCCATAACTTTCAAAAATAACAGTTTCACCCTCATTCTTCAACTTCATCTTCTGACGTCATCTCTGGCCTCCTCTTTCTCCTGGTGCGACGACGGTGGTACGATGAAGAGATCTTCATCTCCTCGTTGCACAATGCAACGAAGAGACGGAGATCTCTTCATCGTACGATGTGACGAAGAGACGGAGATCTCTTCGTCGCAAGAGATCTCTCTTCGTTGCTCCACCCAGAAGACGAAGGACAACACTTCGTCATCTTTCGTCTTCGCAAAGTCCAAACGAGCGACGAAGGACGACGAAGCATTGTCCTTTGTCTGTTCTTCCAAATCTAGACGACCTCGTCCAAATCTGAGCAATGAAAGGTCATCCTTTTTCTTCCTTTGTAGTCGGAGATAAGAGATCGGTGGAATACGTCGACCGTCAGTGGTGGCTAGAGAAGGAAGCAAACCTTAGGGGTGAAATCTAAACTTTTCAAACTTTGAAGATGGGTTGAGGTGTTAGTTTTTAAAACTTGGAGGGGGAAAATGGTGAGATTTTAAAGTTTTAAGGTTTATAATTAAAATGACGATTTTACCCTTGTCTCTAACTAAAAATCTGGACGGCAGTTTGGTCATGGGTGGGAATAGAATTTTTTCATCTCTCATGGGTGTAGGTTTGAAAATGGCCTAAAATTTGGGTGGGAAATAGTCCTTTTCCCTTGAGTTTATTTCAAAGTATATCTCAAAAGCACCAACAATTTGCTATTAACCATCACTAAACTCGTTCAGGCAACAGCAAGCCACAAACAGGTCAAGAGGTACACAAAAGCCCTTGAGAGAATATTAGTTTATTATTAGATCCTCGAATTTCAAATTTATCTAATGGGTCTAGAGTTGAATTCAAATCAAGTTTATTCGACCTCAAACCTAAAAGTACAATATTTTTGAGTTCGAGCTTTAGGGTACTTAACTTGTCAAACTTGTAAACTTAAAAAATTTGATATAAAATTACATCATTTTGATCAATATATATTAAAACAATATTGTTTTAATAACGAGTTAAGCTAAAAACTCAATTCGAGCTAAAACTCCTTTGAATCAAGCTTGATCTCAGTTTCATACAAATCGAGTCTAACTCAAATTCGATTCGATTCAAATTCAACTCAAATTGGACAACTAAGACAAATTTTAGTTATTTTATTGGAGATAATTTCTTTAAACTATATAAACCAGAAATTTTTTTTTTTTCGATATCATACCCAATTCATATTTCTCTCTTAAATTATTTTATGTTCAAACGATATCACGCATGTTATCTTTGTCTCCTCCAAAATCATGATCATTTACTAACAATCTTGGTTTCCATCTCATATAACAATCTTAGACTATTCCTTTTCAATATTTTATTTTCAAATTTAGTTACAGGTAAATTATGAATTTAGGTTTTTAATAAAAATATTTTTTTCCTTAATTTATATATTTTTTGCTCATTTAATTGATCAGTTTTCTAGGAGTTTTTCTTTTAACTTTAATTTTTGTAAATTACTAATTTATAAATTAGATATCAGACAACCTTACGGAATAATTGTATGAATATGTGGAATAATTGTCAAACTGACTTGTCAAAATATTGTATGCGTGTGGGTGTAACAATGAGAACTACCGGTAAAAAATAAGGAACATACTTATAATTTCATGGGTTTAATTTTTAATAGATAATTAGGGTTTACACACACACACATACACACATATATCATTGTTTATTTGGGGTTTAATTATTATTAGCATAATCATAAGTAAATGAAATATATTTCTCTTGAGAAAGTTAAAATTATTCAATAAAAAGTCTTAAACTTGGAGAGATCATTAATTTAAAGTGAAGGAAATAAAATTACAAATGTTCCCCTAAGAAATTCTTTCAATCATGAAGGAAATAAAGTTCTGCATGGGAAGAGATGCACACTCGTGACTAAGTCACGCCCAAGGATCCCCGTGAGGGGTTAAACCATGCGCAAGAGGAAAGGAGTGTATGCATGTGGACCCAAACATGCACACCTGTATAGCAAGTCATAACCAAGTTTACCCCATAAAGGGGTTAAGTTGTACATAAAGGAAAGGACACACAATGGTGCACCTGATAATGTACAATTGTGTACTTATACACGGTTGTGCACTTAAGAAGGAAAGAAATAAAGATAAGTATTAGACCTTGGTGCTTGAAAGGTTGTCATGAAGGATAGTGAGGATGTAAATGGTATGTAGTAATATCCATATCAACGTTTTAAGGAATGAAACCATATGGATAAGAGAAAGAGAGAAAGACAAGCAAGGTGAAAGTCAATACGAGCCTTAGTTGAGATAATAGTTTCGAGATATGTGCATGTATATCTGTGAACATATCTCGTTCAATTAGCACTTAAGGTCAAATTCTCTTAGGAGCAAATATGTTCACAAAGGTCATTATGAGGGGGTACCTACAATTCTTTTCTTCCTACATCACCCGTAGTAGGGTAAAGTAGTTCGCAATAGGACAACATACCTGTAGTAGGACAGAGTAGTTTGCAATAGGACAACCTACCCATAGCAGGGTTTATTAGCGTATAATAGGGCCTTTTCGTATTCCAACAATGTAAAGAAAGGGATTGCACAATATTTAACTCACATAGCCAATGTGTCAAATTCTTATCTTGATCTAGTTTGATCGACATAAAAGTTCATGTTAAATGTCCAATTATGAGTTCTTTCACCGAATATTTATAAATTACTTAATTCATAATTCATCCTAGATTAGGATCTCAAATGATCCTAAATGATTGTACGAGACCTTAGCGCTTCTTAAGTCAGTTTACACAACTAAAGGTGACCCCAAGACAAGTTAATAAGTTAATGAAAGTCCATGTCATCAAAATAAGGAGTCTAAAGGTGTGCTACCAATGATCAAATAGGGTGAACTAAGTTAAGAGTAAAATAAGGATTAAATATAAGTAGAATTTTTTGTTTATTGAGTGATTGTCACTAACTTCCCTTCTTTTATGTTTCATAGGTAACAAATGATCATTATGGCCGCAATGCAAAAAGGTCAACTAACTTGGGTAGTTGTGAAGGGCATATTTGTTATTTTTAGTTTCTATGTTTTAGTATTTTCTTTATGGCATTGAGTGTTGTAATGGATTATCTTGCTACACATATTTTATAGATAATGTATGTTTATTGGTTTGTGGAAGTTCTTTGATGCCTCTGTTATGATTAATAATAAAGAGTGCGTTTTTAAATTTATATTATATTGTATGTGTTTGAATAAAATTAAGTGAACCCATGCTCAAATAGTCAAGTGTAATAGCATTTTTCTACAAAAGGCAATACTTCTAGAGAGAATGTTAAACATAGAGATAAGTTAGTCCTCCATATGTGGTAGAGGTAGTAAGCTATACTATGACCTTCATCATTGGCAAGATTGACAATGGTCATTGATTGGGCAAATTGCTCTTCTTGACTATGCAATTGAAGATAAAGAGGCATGGCAAAAGAGAGAGATTAAGCTACGAATAAGAATAGTAGGGTCTTCTTTCTAGTACCAAATTGTTTATTCATAAAATTGCACCAACGAGAAGTATACAAAATCAATGAGATCTAAGTGTAAGAATATAAAAATTTAAGATAGGAAAAGAATACATTGATTGGTTTTTTACATAGTTCACCTAGAAACTATATAAGAGCCTACCTTCATGATATAACTATTGATATAAGTTAAATGAATTACAAGATAATAACAAGAGCACAACTTGTCTTTTTTGTGATCTAATCTTACCTTATCTAGATTCCCAACTCATTGTTTATATTTATATTAAGTGCATTGCATTTGAGTAAATGTAATAATTATAAATAATAATGCAGTAGCGGTTTTCGAAATATAAAGAAGAGTAAATGCACTTTATTAGTTGTTGAATTCTGGTAAGATCGTTGCATGATAAAAGAAAACTTGTTCTTATTGCTAAAGGTTATTGCATACATGGTTTCAATTGTATCACTATAAGGCATTTACAAAGTGGATGGTCTTCCTTAAGCTTTTGACCTATTTAATTCAAAGTTGATCTTTGCTAATCAATATCTACTAAGTTCTCGTCTATTAGGGTGCGTTTGGTTAAAGGTTTTTAAGATTACCTTGGTAATCTATCTTTTATTCTCTTGTTTGGTTTGTCAGTAATAAAATATTACAATAATCTTCTATTACTAATGCTGATGTGACAGGTAATATAGGTGATAATCTGATTACCACCTTCACCTTAGGTATTTAAAGATTACTGGGTTAATCTTGGGTTTATTATAGAAAAATTATTACTTATTAATTTTTTGAGATAAAAATAAATTTATTTTTAATTAATATGACAAATAATATAAAAAATATTTAAAAATAATTATATTCAAGGGCATTTAAGTTAAATATTTTACTAGTAATCTTTTATTACCTTTAACCAAACACAATAATTATTTATACCTATAAAATTTTATCAAACATAGTAATCATTTATACCCAGTAATCTTCTAAGTAATCTATCTTCAAGGTAATCTTTCTATTTTAGTAATCAAATATTACCCAAACCAAACGCCCCCTTAGAGTAATCTTGGATTGACATTGGATGTGGATTTTTATTGCATAACACTATCATTGTTAAAAAGATAATAATATTTATTATTATGCAATGTTTACTAAAGTTAAATAATATTTAGCCCCAAAACTTTTTAAAATGTAATTTCACTCTTTATTCATGTTAATTTTTAATATTAATAATTATAAAATATATTAAAAAGTTGTTGGTAGCATTCGTCACAACTAATTAGCTTGGTTTAAACACATCTAAATCACATATAAAATAGCGTGATCCAATTAAATCACATGATATGATGTGATTTCGATAGGATTATATCATTCTATAATCATACTTGGAATTGCACTGCCTCATGTGTGATTTAGTCATTTCATATTACATTAATATGGTTTTAACTTTATTGTACTATTTCGGGTGTGATCATATTTGGAAGCATTACTTTTATTTCTTGGAAAGGAGTAGATCAAGGTCGATCATTTGAACATGATAATACATATTTTATAAAATGACAAAAATACATAAAATTTAGGTAATTTTAACTATAAATAGGGAAATTTAATTAGAGTGAGAAAATTTAATACTAAGGCAAACTTAGATGGAAAAATATTTTGTCATTGCTAAATAAATAAATAAATGAAAATCTGCTTAATTAATTAAAAAAATAAATCAAAATTAATATTAATTAAACAGGTGAAATCTCCTATAGAAAAAGCAAACATTTTCACTCTCTTTCTCGCGCTTTCTCTCTCTTTCCATTACTTGCAATTTGTTTCTTTGTATTGATAAGGTCAATCCAGAGAACAAAGGAAGCTCCATTTTTCTCATATTAAAATAGTGAGAAAGAAAGAGGAGAGAGAGAGTTTAGGGTTTCAAAGTAAAATTATCTGGTGCAATATTTTGCTTTTAAACCTGAAAAACTATTGGCGTTTTGCAGCACCTGGTAATTGTAATAAACAAAACAAGGAAACAGAAAAACAGAACAAAAAAAAAAAAAAAGCCTCCCATAGCTTTCTTGTTTTGCACCTAATTTTCATTTCAAATTGCTGTTTTGGTTTTCCCAAATTATCGCTTTGATTTTTTTTTTTTCTCTACAAGAAACCGCGTTGTTTTTTTGGTCCTGTTTCCTGTTTTTGTGTGTCAGAGTGAGAAGAAAATTTTCTCCTCTTTGATTATATCCTCAAATCCTATCTTAACGTAATCCATTCCCTCATCAACATCCGAAAACCCCAGGAAAAAAAATATTATTATTAAATCCTTCTTAGTCAATTTTGATTGGCAAAAATACCTTCAATCCTTTGTTTCTGATTAACAACCAACTAAATTAGGCTAAAAATTAGATTTTAATATCTGGGTTATCTCCCAATTCATCTGAAAAACAATTTTGAATTTCTGGGTATTGAAATGACCCTAGGAAAATCCTGTTGAATCCGATATTTTGATCTAAAGTAACCAGTATCGGATCCAGGATTTGTTTATTTAATCATGTCAGGGTCTTTAGATAACTGGAGAAATTATTTCCGCACCGCAAATGGGGATATATTCGATATCATCGACCACGCGGTGATGGTTGCAGCTTTGGATTGTCCAAAAGAATTCAAATTGAGAAGGGATCGAATTGCAGAGAAGTTGTTTACGTGTAAGGTGACTCAGTGTTTAGGCTGTAAAAGGGTGGAGTTGAATGTTCCTTGTAATGAGTCTGATGATGATGAAGAAGATGAAATGATCGGTCGTAAAAGAGATGAAGGAGGTGGAAGTAAAGAAAGTAAGGTTAATAGTAGTCGGGATGATTGGGATAATGATAATGATCTTCATATAAATGTTGATAATGATAATCAGATTCTTAGTAATTTTAGCTTCGGAGAAGCTGAGGCATTGACTGATGAGATTGAAGAGGAATCACAAATTGTAGGAGAGGTGTTGAGAATTAAAGAGATTCTTGACAGCAGCCAAGATGAGGTGTGAATGAATAGATTGTTTTGTTGAGACTTCTTCTAAGTTTCTTTTGTGTTTTCAAGTTCTTGATTGGTGGTGTTTGTTACAGTCTGATTCCATGTTGTTTGATTGCTTGAGGAGGCTTCAATTGATGGATTTGACTGTGGATACTCTCAAGGTTTGATTGAATCTATCCTTAGTCTTTGAATTAGCACAGAAAGATTTGGTTCTTGTTTTTTGGACTAATGGAATTCAACTTCTTTCCAGGCGACCGAGATTGGGAAGGCTGTTAATAGCCTCAAAAAGCATGGTTCCAAACAAATTCGACATCTTTCTCGAACTCTTATACAGTATGGATTTGTTTCTTGTAGATAACATTTAGCTTTTTTTATGTACTTTTTCTGTTTGTTGATAGGGAACTCAGTTGTATAGCCGTTTGCCAGATTTGATCTATAGTTTTTTGTCATCATGTATATGTCTAGAAGATCAACAGCCCTCTTGGCATAACACTTGCTTTCTGATTCAGGTTTAGTGAAATTGATTAACATATTTTCTCTGTTGCTTCTTTTGTTTGATGTTTTTCTTTAATTTCCTTGTAGTTCATCAGTAAATATGTTGATCACTTAATTATTCATGTATCCTTTTGCTTCTTCAAGTTTGCTAGTTAATTAGGGGTTTACTGGATTCACTTACTGCAGTGGAGCATAAGATGATGCTTTATTTTGTTCATTTCTATTATAGCATGGTTGAATGTGGTATAAAACTTTTATGATGGTTATTCTAAATGGCGTTTGTGAATTGCAGGGGTTGGAAGGATTTGGTCAATGAATGGGTCAGTGCTACAAAGGCTATTGCAGGTAGGAACATGGTTGCAATTATTTGTAATTTGTATAGATTTGTTATAATATTTTTCAGTTCTGTTAATTGAAAATGGTTTTCTGAATTATTTTTGTCAATGGTTTAGTGGTTGCAGAAAGTACTCCTGATTCTATGGACCCATCTGTTCTTGACGAAGAAGAAGGGCTTCCATTTCCTCCTCTGGATGATTTAGCTTTCTTCGTAACTCCAACCACTGGAATGGAGCTCTCACAGGTATTGACTTTCACTTGTTCTTTTTCAGAGTTAATTGCAAAATTGATTTGCATTTTTGTTTTATAACTGTATGCTGACTAGATTATGTTTCTTTGGGATGTCTCCATAAATGCAATACATGAAGTTCTTTGATGGCATGGATGATGATGGAAGTGAGTTCAATTTCCTTTCTGTCATGCTTCTCTTATATAGCTTTAGCTATTCGGATCCTTTTTCAAATTCCCCACTTCTAAAATCTATAATAATGAATGGGGGATGTCGTTTCAGATCCTCGGAACAGTGGGGAATTCATCAAGAACCGTGAAAATGGAAGAAAACCATCAGTGGAGCAACAAAATATTGTGAAGCGAAAACAGCAAACTACAGACGAGGTGAATCTGCGTGCTAAGGACAATAAGAGTCAACAAACGAAGAGACTTGATTCTGTTGCGAAACCTAATAAACCATCGAACACCCATTCTGGACCTGGTAGACCTCCCAAGCAAAGTATGGGGCAAGGAATGAATAATGAATCAAATGTTGAGCAGAAAACAGATAAGGCTGCCATCCACAAGAGGCCACTGAACTGTCAACAAGATGTGAGTGCAAGTATTCTTTTACTTTTGAAACTATAACCATGAATTGTATTTGACCTATCATTCTTACTCTACCAGAGATTCAAGTTGTCAGATGAAGTTGCAGTCCAAGCAAAACTTGAAGCCACTAAGAGGAAACTTCAAGAGAGTTATCAACAGGCCCAAAACGGTTTGCCTCTTCCCCTGCAGATTTTGTTATGTATTCTGTTTTTTGATGGGGGAATGTGGTTAACGCAAAGAAGGATTTGGAATTCTCATTAATCTAATCAGAATGAATTTGAAATACATTTCAGAGAGGTTTCTTCTAGATTTTTTTTTTTTTTTTTTAAAGAAAGAGGGAATAGAAATGAAAAGAATGAGACCTTAGGATTAGTTAAAATAGAATCAATGTTTACTTTATGAAATCTTTGGTGTAATTTGAGAACAAGATGTCAAAATTATATTTAGCAACAATAATAGTGAGTGTGAAGCCACTCTGGCATTTAACTGTAATTTTTCTGTGTTGAACAGCAAAGAAGCAAAGGACAATTCAGGTGATGGACTTGCATGATCTCCCAAAGCAAGGACTTGGCCATAGAAATCCACAGGTGAGGCCTGGGAACCATAACAGGCATTGGGCAAATGGTCGGCGGTAAATTCTTCAGTATGGAACTGTTTTGATAGCCTTTCAAGATTTTGTTCATCCTGACAGACGGCGGAGAAAACAACATTTTAGAACATGGAGTTATAGAGACCTAATTTGATAGAATTAGGGGGTGGGTGGGCCATCTATCTCTTGTTGATCGAATGAATTTCTTCTGTAAAGAGTCTTTATATGTACCCGCCCATTTGATTGATACTAAACAGAATTTCTGTTGTTTTTAATTTTTTTATTATGAATAGGCAAATGGAATTGAGGGAAAACAAGAGAATGTTTGAAAACAATGTAACAACAACAATACCAATATCATCATCAAAGTTTATTTTTAGTGAAAATATCTTGGATTTTACCTTATTTTTGGCGCGAAAATTAAATAGGTAAAAACAGTGAAGGCCAATTCAAACCGCTTTGGTGGTGACATGTTTCTTTAGAACACGTGTAAAAGAATGAAGATTCTTTTGTCTGCTGCTTTTCCACATTTGACCACATCCATTCTAACCACGTGTTCCAAGTAACATGTTCATCAAACTATCAACTCTTCTCAGCAAGAAATCAACCAACCAACCCATCAACCAAATTTCTTTATCATTATTGCTATTAATAAAAAAATTCCATAAAAAAAAAACATTTATGTATAATATAATGTTTTTTACGTGAAATAATTATGGTGGATCCCAATCTGTCCAACCCCTCAAATTTTTTTTAATTTTTCCTTTCAAGAATTATTTTATATATATATTATTATATAATTAAATATTATTTTATTTTTAATTTATATATATAAATATATATATATATATATATATGAATAATTTCATAATATAAAATATACTCCACCGTAATTGAATGCCAAAAAAAAAGGAATTTTTTATTAATATGTCTATACATCCACCTAGTAGAAATAAAAACTTAAACACCTACAGAAATAATTATTATAGTAATAGAAAGATAAGAATTAATAGGTAAGACATGACGTATTAAACAGGTAAGAAATTGACCATAATTTGTGGCGGCAGGTGGCGTGTCGGACCTGCGAGTTTGGTTCCAACAACTCAAACATGTTGGCCCCTGTTAACTTTTAAAACTTGCAACTTTTTCTCTTACATTACAGATGATATGACAAGGACTAAATGGTTAATTTATAATTTTATTAGACTCAGTGAACATTAACAAATACTACGTATAAAATTAAAATTTTCCATTCTTGCTTAATTTTTGCATATATATATATATATATATATATATATATATATTGACTTTTATTCCAGTTCCAGGTCCAGCATCATTATTATTATAATCATGTATCCATGTGTTGGTGTGTCTTCATGTACCCCTAATTTATGTATGGATTCTTTATATTTATAGAATAAATAGAAGAGGTTAACGATTCAAATAATAATATTAACAAAAGATTTTTTTTTTTTTTAAATATGGTTCTCATTATTTTTTTTTTTTACAAATTGAATCACAATAAAATATTTATGATAATTATATGAGATCTAGATGAAAAATATAAATTTCCCTTATAGACTTAAAGAAGAATAGGACAAGCATCCCAATGTTGAGGAGATTTTGTAGAGTTCTTCTTGTTCAAGTGGAGTGGAATGCCTATTCATGCTCATGGACAAATGGTGGATAGAAAATAGGGAAATTAATTAATTTGTCATAATTCATGGGTTACAAAAAAATTACCTATAATTTTGTGGCTTAAACAAAAATATCCAAATTTTTTAGTTAAACAAAATTGTCTTAAGTATCTAAACAAATACTCAAACTACCATTTTTTTATTCTATATAAAACATAACTCTGTAATACTTTAACATATACCATTTACTCATTATCCAATAGAGATTCAAGGGAGAGAAAAAAAGTGCATGATCATGATCTTAAACGAGAGAAAAAAAATTCGTGATATTAATGTCTTTATATATACTATAACTTCAATCGTTATTACTTTTATTAATAATGTAATTATATGTAGTGTCTTATATAATAACTTAGAATTGGGTGTAAAAATTAAAATGGCAAAAAAATATAGAGACTATTTTGTGATTATAATAGTAAGGGGTGAAATGATATTTTATAATTAAAGGTATTAAAGATATTATAATATTTGACGATATAAAGGTAAAATGATATTTTTTTAAAATTAATATCAAATTATTTAGAATATATTAACAATTACAATATGTAAAAGAATTATGGAATATGTTGTATCTTAATATTTTGATGATGATAAAAATCTAAGTTTAATACATTAACATGTCCAAAGAATGCATGAATACATTACAAGATGGACAAAATGTGAAATTTATAGATAAATCTAAAGCAAAAAATTATTGGTCATACCTCTCCCGTGACAAAACCGTGCGTTAATCGTTCAGTGTTTTGAAAATAAAAATTACTTGAATAGAGAAAAGGTCCAACCGTGATATTCTAATTGTTCCAATCGTGAGTTTCACACCATGTGTAAATTACCCAGCCTTACCACATGTAAAGTTGTCTATAATATCCTAATTGGGACACTTAAAAAAACGACCTAGCTGTGATACTTTTTCTTCACAAATCACTGCCATGTGTTGCCTCCAAGCAAATGTCTGGTGCCTCGCCGCCATGTGTCCAAGGAAGTTGCTCATCCATTGCCTTGCCGCCACATGTCCAAGTAACATGTTGCCTTAAAACGTCCTAACCAGGACACTTGAAAATTGTCCCAGCCATGACACTTTTTGTTCATGCATCTTTGTCATGTGTCATCTCCAAGTAAGTGTTTGATGCATCGTTGCCACTTGTCCAAGCAAGTTTGTCCAAGCTCTATATCGCTGCCACATGTCCAAGTTCTTAAATGTCCTAGCCATGACACTTGAAAAGTGTCCCTGTTGTAACACTTTGCACTACTACACCACATGTCCCAGCCACACCATACCACATGTCCTAGGCCTTAAATGTCCTAGTCATGACACTTTGACAATTATTCCAGTCGTGACAAAAAATGCTAATCTACATGTGAAATGTGTAAAATTCATCCCTCCTGCAGTTTCTAAAAACCTCCTAGCGTGACACATAATTCAATCAAATTGTGACATGTGTAAAATCCTCCCAATTGTGTAGTTTTTCAAAACTTCCAATCATTCACCTCTTATAATTAAACCCGGCCTTCAACCATGTGCAAGCTGGCATATACCCGTTAGCTTTTGGATTTTTTTTTACTAAACATAAAAATGAAGCAAGCCACCCATGACACGGATTTGTCCTCTATGTTGAGTGTATTTAAAGCTATCCATTACAACTCTGATTGAGATGCATCTTCTTCGCCGAATTTTTCAATTGATTCTTGATGGCAACTCAATCCTAATAGAATGCAACCTAGCTCTATAAATTAAGTTTGGACTGAAGAGCAAAAGGTTAGACATCTTACAAAGCAAAAAAGAAACACCTAAAACTTTGTTTTCTTTCTATCACTCTTACCAATCGTTCATTTTTATTCATTGAGAGTCCATTGCACTCAACTTGTATTTACAGCCTTATAGAGGCATTAATACCTTTATCTCTTTGTAATTAAATATCTTGGGTGCAATCTTGTATAATCTAGTGTAATGGGCACAATCCTGAATATACTATGTGTAAAAACATTTTCAAGAAATGGTGAAACTTCAAGGTGGTTTGCTTAGAGAAATAGACGTAGGAGACTTGCAAGAAAAAGCTTCAAACCACTCTAATTGAGCATTTCTATAACTCAGACTCTTTAATTTTAGTTGGGTGTTTGTTCATGTATTGCTTAAATTATTATTTGTGTTAGTGTTGTTTATTGCTACTGTAAAATTTATTATTGTTGTGCTTTTTGTAAAATCTTAATATGTTTGTTATTTATTATTGTTGTGTGTCTTGTAAAATTTGCTCTAGACTTTATTACGCTCTACATAAACTCGGTTGTTGAGAAAGTGTTTCCTTTAATTGTTTTTTCTAAGAACCTATTCAACCCCTCCCTCCCCCCCCCCCCCCCCCCCCCTCCCTCCCTTAAGGTTAATATTAGTCATTACAAAAGTGTTTAACAACTAGTTTCAAAGCTTGGATTTTAGTTTTATTAAAATCTAACAATATTTAGAATAAACGATCTTCTTTCTTAATGGCTAATACACATACTCCTATTTTTGCTGAAAGGCAATACACTATAATAGAAAAGTATAATAAGGCTTCATGTTAGGTCTTTTGACTTTAAATTATAGAGAATTATTGAACATGGTGATTTAGTGTTGATAGACCCCTAGGACTAATGAACTGAAAAATGAAATGGATTTTAATGATGAGAATGAAAAGATAATAAGCTTAAATGCTAAAGCTATTAACATTTTGTTTAATGCTCTTGATGATATAGAATTTAATAGGGTATCAACTTATGAGTCTACTAAAGAAGTTTGGACCATATTCCAGACCACACATGAAGGAACAAGCCAAGTTAAAGAATCAAAGATCAAGCTTTTCTTCCAAGATTATGAGTTATTCAAAATTTGAGATGATCAAATTGGCAAAGAAGATTTTGAGATCATTACCGAATTCATAAACCATGAAGGTAACGACTATTGAAGAGTCCAAAGATCTTAACAAGATGGGAATGGATGAGCTCATAGGAAGTCTTTTTACCTATGAAATGAAGAGAAAACCAAAGAAAAAAGAAGTTAAGACTAAAAGAGATATTGCATTGAAGGTTATTGATAAAAAGGAAGAGGAAGGAAATTCTTCCATAGATGAAGATCATGTGAGTCTTTTCGCTAGAAAGTTCAGTAAATTTCTATCAAGATTAAAGAGGAACAAAGGAAGATGGTGAAAAGAGCAACAATGAGGTAATATGTTATGAATGTAGGAAATCAGGTCATATTCACCAAGATTATCTTCTAAGAAAAAAGAAGAAGGATAAAAAGGGAAAGAGATTCAAGAAGAAAGTACTTGTCACCATTTGGAATGGAAACGATAACTCAAGTGATGAAAGTGAGTCGAAGGAAGAAAAGTCCAACATATGTTTCATGGTCAAGAATGATTTAGATGATAAGGTAAATGATTCAAACTCACACTCTTTGCATGAATTACAAGATGCATTTGAAACCTTGATGAATGAGTATGAAAACAGAGAAGAAAAATATAAATCATTAAAGAAACAATTAATTTGCGTTAAAAAGGAACATGATATACTTTTACATGATCATGATGAGTTGGCTAAGAAATATGATGTTGCTAGAAATGAAAAGGATTCATGCCTAAAAGTATTACCATGCTTGAAAACGGAAGATGAAGAATTAAAGAAAAAGGTATCTAGTTCGAACGAATTATTCAAAAATTTTAAAATAGGCACTAAGAAGTTGGATAAGATGTTTGCATCTTAAAAGAGTTGTCTTAATAAGGAATGACTAAATTATAATGGAAGTAACCCTTTTTCAAACATATATAGCCTTTAAAGAAACCTCATGCATTACATATGAAATGCAAATTTTGTTTATTCATTGGGCATACTATTAGACATTGTCTAATTAGGAATGGTAAACCTTTTAAAGTAAAGAAGGTTTGAATTCCTAAAGGGATACTTGAAACTAGCATTATTGGACCCAAAATCATTTGGGTATCAAAAAGTAAATAGATGAATTTATCTTGTAGGCTTGCTTGCAATCTTCTTTGAGGTCTTCTAACAAGTGGTATTTAGATAATGGATACTCAAGAAACATGAGAAGAGATAGGAGTCTATTCTCATCTTTGAAACTTACAGATGGAGGTAATGTCAACTTTGGAGACAACTTCAAAGAAAAAGTAATTGGCATCGACACCATAGGTAACTCTTCTTTTTCAATTAATGATGTTCTACTTATTAAAGGCCTTAAGCATAATTTACTTAGTATAAGTCAATTGTGTGACTAAGGCTTCAAGATTAGTTTTTATTCTTTAAGTTATGAAATTGTTAATGTTAACACAAATGCAATTGCATTCATCGGCTATAGGCATTCAAATATGTACATTATAGACTTGCATGGCATTACATCTAGAGATTTATGTCTCATGTCAACCAAGGAGGAGGACATATGACAATGGCATAGAAGATTAGAACATGCAAGCATTGATGTTCTTCAAAAGCTTTCAAAAAGAAACTTAGTAAAAGGTTTGCTAAAATTAGTTTTCAAAAGGGATCATGTGTGTGATGCTTACATGAAAGGCAAATAAACAAGAATTTGCTTTAAGTCTAAAAATTGTGTTTCAACTTCAAGACTCCTTTAACTTTTACCAATAGATTGGTGTGGACCATCTAGAATTACAGGTCTAGGTGAAAAACATTATTGTTCTGTAATTGTTGATATTTTTTTAAGATTTGCTTGGTTCTTGTTTCTTGCAAATAAAAGTGATGCATTCCATGCATTTATACCATTTGTTAGGAAATTGCAAAACCGAGTAGGTTATGCAATTGCATGCATTAGAAGTGATTATGAAAAAGAATTTGAAAATTCAGATTTTGAAATGTTTTGTAATGAACATGACATTGAACACAATTTTTCGCCATTTAGGACCCCTCAATAAAACGGAGTTATTGAGAGAAAAAATAGGACATTTGTAGAAATAACTAGGACCATGTTGTGTGAAAATAATTTGTCTAAGTATTTTTGGCGTGAAGCCATTAACAGTTCATGTTACATCATAAATAAGGTCACGATTAGGCCAATTCTCATGAAAACTCCTTATGAGTTATTTGAAGGGAAAAAAGCCCAATATTGCATATTTTCATCCATTTGGGTACAAATTTTTTGTGTTAAATAATGGTAAGAATAACTTAAAAAAATTCGATGTCAAGTCAAATGAAGCAATTTTCCTAGGTTACTTTTTCTCATCCAAAGCATATATAGTCTTCAACAAGAGAACTCTCTTAGTTGAAGAATCTATCCATGTAATATTTGATAAATTTCCTTAATGTATAGATAATATAAATGAAGATGAAGTCATTAAGCTCATGGAAGATCTATAAATGAAAGACTAATTTCAACCATAAGAAGAGAAAGAAGATTGTCAAGTTGAGGTCGAAGACCAAAAGGATGAACTCATGCAACCTCAAAAACCACAAAAAGAAATCTTATATCCAAGGGTGAAAGGTGAAATAAAAGAAGGAAGGATTATTAGAAATCCTACCCAAGGAGTAAAGACTAAAGTTTCATTGAGCAACACAAGCCAATTTATGGCATTCTTGTCAAAAATGGAGCCCAAAAAGGTACAAGAAACTCTTAAAGATGAAAGTTGGGTGCTTGCAATGCAAGAAGAGTTAAACCAATTTGAGAGAAGTAATATTTGGGAACTAGTTATAAGGCCAACGAATCATCCCACCATTGACACAAAATAGGTATATTGAAACAAGGTAGATAAGTTTGGCATTATTAATCGAAACAAGGTAAAACTAGTTGTTCAAGGGTACTCTCAAGGGGAAGGTATTGATTTCAATGAAACTTATGCACTCGTAACTAGACTAAAAGCAATTAGAATGTTGCTTGCATATACATGTCATTTTGTTTTCAAATTATTTCAAATGGATGTCAAAAATGCTTTTTTAAATGGTTTTATTCAAAAAGAGATCTATGTTGAACAACCTCCCGATTTAGAAAATCATGAATTTTTAAATCATATGTTTAGATTAAGAAAAGTTTTATATGGTTTAAAGCAAGCTCCTAGAGCTTGGTATGAAAGATTAAGTCTTTTTCTAATTGAAAATAGTTTTTCAAAAGAAAAGGTGGATACCACCTTATTTATAAAAAGGCATATGCAAGACATTTTGATTGTTCAAATTTATGTTGATAACATCATCTTTGGTATTACTAATGAATCTCTTTGTAAAGAATTTTCTAAGATGATGCAGGGTAAGTTTGAAATAAGCATGATGGGAGAGTTTAATTACTTCCTAGGACTTCAAATCAAACAAAGAAAGAAAGAGATCTTACTCAACCAAGCCAAATATGTTAAAACCTTGTCAAAAGATTCAACATGCAAGATGCCAAGGAGCAACCCACTCCTATGAGGAATTTTCTAAAATTGGATATGGATAAAGGAGGTAAAAGTGTTGAAATCAAATTATATAAAAGCATGATAGGTGCACTATTATATTTAACCACACCTAGCCCCAATATCATGTCTAGTGTCTGCATGTGTGCGTGTTTTTAAGCGAATCCTAAGTAATCGCATTTAAATGTCATGAAACATATCTTGAGATACCTTAAGGGAACCCCAAACGTTGGTTTATGGTACTTTAAGATATCTTTATTTGAATTACAAATATTTTCAAATGTCAATTTCAGAGGATGTTGAATAGATAGGTAAAACACAAGTGGCACTTATCATTTTTTAGGTAACATGATTGTCTATTGGTTTTCAAATAAACAAAATTCAATGACAACATCTACTATAGAAGTCGAATACATTTTCGCAGCTAGTTGTTGTGCATAACTTTTTATGGATGAGACAATAACTTATGGATTTTAGCTTTGAAATGAAAAAAAATCCCAATCGTTTGTGATAATACAAGTGTCATTCAACTTCCAAAAATCCTATTTTGTATTCTAGGACAAAGCACATAAACATTAGACATCACTTTTTGCATGATCAATTCGGATTGAATTTATTGATACTAACAATCTACTTATTGGCATTTTTACTAAGCCTTTTGATAAGAATTGCTTTTGCTTTATCCGTAGAGAGCTTGGTATGATTAACGCAAATCAAGTAAGTGTTTAATGCTCTCGTTGATATAAATGTTGATTGTGTTAACTTTATTATGGTATCTTGACTGATTATGATATTGATTATGTGATATTTGTGCTTGTTAAGATGAATGTAGAAGATTTGTGACCATTTGAAAATGTGTTTCCGTTCATATAACATGAACACATAAATGTGAATTCGAGTCAAAACAATTTAAACTTGTATTCAAAGTTGATCGAATCTCGAATTAAATCAAATGTCTTTGATTTGATCAAAATATTCAAATTTCATTTTTTTTTTTTTGAGATATTTTGATCATTATACCTTTCTCTGCTTAAAACGGTTTATATTTTTCTTTTATTTCTGTTGTGATTGCCTAGAAAACCTTGACCTAAATTTTTTTTGGTTTCTATTGTTTATGTTGTGATTGTTTGGAAAACCTTGATCTAAAAAGGTTTTTAAAGTTTTATTTGATTTGCCCTGTTATCTATTTATGTTCCAAGCATGACAAAAATCAAATATGCTAATTTCTGAAAAATGCATTAGTTAAAAAGGATTTTTGACACAACTAACTCAATGTGATTTGGACATTTACAATGTTTGTATAAATTTATTATTTTATTTATATACATATATTATTCTATCATTATTTTTATTATTATTATTTTATTCTATCACATGTATACATATATTATATATTTTTTTTTTTTTATTCTTTTTTAGTCATATGTGTCATAGTGTGCATGCAAATCATGCCACCTATGACAATGCTACTTTATGTATTTTTGTGTGTGTGTGCGTGTGTGTGTGTATTTGTCATTTTGTGTCACATGTCACTTTTTATTATTTTTTGAACTTTCTAGTCACTCTCCTTATTGACATAGATTTCCTTCTTCTTCGTTTCTCTTTGCTTCACTTTGCTCCATTTTTTTTCATAAAATTCTCACAAAGACAACACTTATAGCATACTCACATCGTATTGCATTTCTTCACGAAAGCTCCTTGTTGACAAGTTCTCACGGGTTGCTTTTAGATTCATCACAATTCTTACAAATTTGTGTCATCGACAAATTCAAGTCTTTAGTATTGTGATTTATCTTCTTGGCTCTAAGAACTAGGCAACGTAGGTCTAAGGATTCAAGTAATTCTCGATCATATTACAATATCCTTGTTGGAAATGATGAACAGAAAGAATGCTTGAATGAAATTAGAAATAGAAAAATTGTTTGTGGGAAGAAGTGTGTTTTGCCAATTTTAGAGGAGATTGGTATTTCTAATGAGTTCATAGAGACATTAAATAGGATGAAATTAAGGAACCTATTTTTCATGAGACTTGATATATATAAAAATCTAGTTTATGAGTTGTATAGTTCTCTAAAAGTAGGAATAGATGTCAAACATCACATTATAGATTACACTATGAAATTCAAATTGTACGGTAATGATTATACTATTACTCCAGAGATACTTGTAGAATGGTTAGAATGTGATTGTGATGGAATATTAGGTGCTCCAAAAAACTTTAATCACTTTGTAGCTTGGAATGAGTTAAGAAGTCAAAAAGTTGGATAACCCAATCTATAGGGTATTTCATAGGTTAATTACTGATACTCTAAATGTCCAAATAGACTCGAATGGATTTGTATCAGTTCGTCACTTACAATTGATGTTTACTACTCAATATGAAATTCAAATTGATACTATTCACTGGCTTATCCATCGATTATACCTTATTAAAATTGATGATCATGTAATTCGATTTGGTATGACCGTATCATTCATTGTAATAAAACTTGGATTAAACCTAGCGGTAGAAGATCCAAATTACCTCATAAAATTCAGAGATCCAAACTTTTTTTTAGCTCAATCCTTGATAAAGTAGAATTGATTGAATGAACTAATCAAAGCGGCTACGAATTCAAAGCTTACTATCCAAGGCATCAAAGAATTATTGACAGTAAAGAAGAACAAATATCTCCCAAGTATCAAGTTCCTCCAGCACCTCACAATATTTCAGGATCAAGCTCACGGACTGAAAAACGACCCAAAATATAAGGTAAAGAAATGATGAATCCATTATAAATTCAATATGCTAATATGATAAGTTTCATGAGTGAAGGGTTTCAGGTTTTACATCGTCATATAAATGGAATTCATGAAAGGCAAGATCACATCATGCTTAAACAATAACGCTTAAGAAAGGATCACAAGAGCTTTTAGCAAGAAGTTTGTGAATGGATGCACCATCATCCGTGATCATACATTTAATATTATGACATTTTGCAATTCAATATCTTGGATTCCTATTATTTTTTTGCTATGTTTTGATATTGACTCTTGTTCATTATACGTTAATATTTCTGTTTGTTTGACATTCTATATTAATTTTGTTTAACATTGTTAATTGTTTAATCTTTCTGTTTGATGAAGGTATTTGATTGTTAACAAAAATGAGGGAGAAATTAGTAAAAGAAATATAAGGGAAACTCTGTTTTTTTAAGCTAAAAGTGAGGGCACGTAAGTGTGATACAAATTTAAATGTCTCACTTTTTATTATATCTTTTTCCAATTTAAGTTTTTATCATGAATCAAAAATGAGGAGATTTTTGTATCTTAATATTTTGATGATGATAAAAACTTAAGTTTAATATGTTAACATATCCAAAGAATGTATAAATGCATTACAAGAAGGGCAAAGTGTAAAATTTGCAAATAAATTAAAGCAAGAAAATATTGGTCGTACTTCTCCCGTGATGAAATCGGGAATTAATCATTCAATATTCTAGTCGTGAGTTTCATGCCACGTGTAAATTACCCAACCTTACCACGTGTAATGCTATCCAGAATGTCTTAACTAGGACACTTAAAAAAACTTGCCAGTTGTGATACTTTCTCTTCACAAATCGTTACCACATGTCACCTCCAAGCAAGTGTCCAATGCCTCGTCGCCATATGTCCAAGGAAGTTGTCTATCCATTGCCTTGCTACGACTTGTCTAAGTAACATGCTGCCTTAAAATGTCTCAGCTAAGACATTTGAAAAATGTCCCAGCCATGACACTCTCTTCATGCATCGTTGTCATGTGTCATCTCGAAATAGGTGTCCAATGCATTGTTGCCATATGTCCAAGCTCTACTTTGCTACCACATGTCCAAGGACTTAAATGTCCTAGTCGTAACACTTGAAATATGTCCCAGTTGTGATACACTGCACTACTACGCAACATGTCCCAACCATGCCATGTTATGTGTTTCAACCATGCCAAGCCATATGTCATAAGCCTTAAATGTCCCAGTCGTGACACTCTGAAAATTATTCCACTCGTGACACAGAATGCTAGTCTAGGTGTGACACCTGTAAAATTCATCTATCTTATACAGTTTGTGAAAACCTCCTAGTTGTGATGCACAATTCAATCAAATTGTGACACGTGTAAAATCTTCTTAGTTATGCAGTTTTTCAAAACCTTCTAGTCGTGGCTCAGTCATGTGCCTCTTAAAATCAAACTCATATTTCAAATGTGCACAAGTTGGCATATACCTATTCAAGCTTTTAGTTTTTTTTTTTTTTTTAACTAAACATAGAAATGAAGCCAGCCATCTGTAACATGAATCTGCCACATGTTCTGAGTGTATTTAAAGTTATCCATTACAACTCTAATCGAGGTCCATCTTCTTCATCGAATTTTTTAATTGATTCTCAATGACAACTCAATCCCAAAGGAACGCAACCTAGCTCTGTAAATTAGGTTTGGATTGAAGAGCAAAATGTTAGACATCTTACAAGTTAGACATTTTACAAAACGAAAAAGAAAAACCTAAAACTCTGTTTTCTTTCTGTCACTCTCACCAATTGTTTATTTTTATTCACTAAGAGTCCATTGCACTCAACTTGTATTTACAGCCTTATAAAGGCATTAATACCTTTATCTCTTTGTAATTAAATATCTTAGGCGTAATCCTAATCAACTAGTATAGTGAGTGTAATCTAGAATATAATACGTGTAAAATTTTTTCAAGAGATAGCAAAACTCCAAGGCCATTTGCTTGAAGAAGTGGACGTAAGAGCTTGCAAGAGAAAGATTTGAACCAATCTAATTGAACATTTCTACAACTCAAACTTTTTTAATTTTTGTCAGGTGTTTATTCATTTATTGATTAAATTGTTGTTAGTACTACTGTTATTTATTGTTGCTGTAAAATTTTCTGCTATTGTGCTTTTGTAAAATCTTAATTTGTTTGTTATTTTATTATTATTGTGTGTCCTATAAAATTTGCTCTAGCATTTATTATGCTCTGCATAAAATTGGTTGCTGAGGAAGTGTTTCCTTTAATTTTTTTTTAGAACCTATTCACCCCTCACCCCCCCTTATTCCTTTAATGTTACTCAAACCTTAAATAATATTTTTGGTTATGTTATTTATGTTGATTATATTTGTACACTTTCTTATGTTAATTTTAAATAAATTTGGTTATCAATATTGGTCATTGTCGGATTGATCTAAATGGCGAGATGTGATTGAATTAGATTAAGAGGAATGGATACAAATGGGTGACAACATAATAAAATATCAAAAGTAATAGGAAATTGATTAAAATTCCAGAGCACACTACATTCAAGAGATTAATCCAAATAGTCAGTGAAAAGTGTAACATAGATCGAAGGGTAAACAACATTCAGATAAGCATAAGACCAAGACATCTTGATGACGGTATCCCTGTTCAAATCTCAAATGATGAAGATGTTGAGGTTATTAATGGTATATCTAACCTCTTTAAAGAATGTATTCCAGTTTTTGTAAAAACCACACTTAATGATGATGGTTATGACGTTCAACAGGCAGATGGAGATTTACAAGAAGGTGAACCGAGTAATTATCTAGAATATCATGAGATTGGTTTAGGAAGGGTTCAAAATGTTAGAATCAATCTGAAACAAGAATTTTCTGAGGAATATTTTGCAAATTTAAATGATGTTCACGTTGATATATTATATAGTGTAGAAGAATTTGTTCGTGGCAACGAAGGGAAATTTCTAAATTAAAGTGAATTTGATGGGAAGGTTATGCGTGATATTCTTATAGAGGAACCGGAGTTCAAGGAGAAGATGCATGTTAATTACAATAGTTTCTCACATGCAAATTTGATACTAAGAATGCTCATATTGATGCATTTCATTGGTTACCCAAATTTTCTGGCTAGTTATCCATATCAACAAGCAGATGATTATGATGAGATAGTGATTCTCTGAAAATTGTTACATTATTCTCAAGTAAATGATATATCATTGATGTAGTAACATAAGATGCTTTTGAGAAGGGATATCGGTTTAAGGTACGTAAGTCAGACACAATTAGATAAGAGGTTGAATGTCATCATAAGTAATGTAATTGGGGCGCACAAGCAAACAATGTGGGAGATAGTGAAAGCTTCAAGCTATGTCATTTTGATAGCCAATACATATATCTTATAGATCAAATAATGTCACATCATAGGCAAGATGAGGCCCTAACTTTAGGCCAAATTTTGAAGACAAGATTTATATTAGTTGATCGTGTGTATCAGCCTAAAGAAATCATTATGGATAACATCGACCAGTATAAAATTGATATATCATATGCACAAACATGGCAAGTGAGAAACTGAGCACTTCAAGCATTGAAAGACACATCAGAAGAGTCTTTTATGTTGTTGTCAGAATATTGTTACAATTTCGTGTGTTATAATCTAAGGACTATGATGCATATACTAATCAGTGAGCATGAATAATTTAAGTACTTTTATATGGCATAAGGTTGTAGTATTTGTGCATTTCAACAATATATTCGCCCAGTAGTTTGTATTGATGCTACATTTTTAAAGGGTAGATATATGGGTCAATTATTTATCAATGTTGCATTGGATGGTGATAATCAGATATACCTATTAGCTTTTGGCATTAGCCCTAGGCAATATTATGACAAGTGGTGTTGGTTTTTAACAAAGTTGAACAATTCTTTTGGTGAGGTACCTTGTTTGACAATAATTTCATATCGACATGTCATTATCTTCTCTACAATGGGAGAAGTCTTCCCAGATGTGTATCATTGGTGTTGTTATCATCACCTTCACTATAACATATGATCCAAGTACAAGAAGAATGCAAAAGTCGCATGTATGTATTGGAAAACAACTAAGACATATATAGAGTATGAATTTTGAAAGATAATGAAGTCATTATCCCGTATGCACCTTGATACAGCAACGCACTTGTGTGATTGGTTTATGATCGATAAGCAAGGGCATATTTCCCAGGCTATAGGTATAATATAATGACTACCAATATAATCGAGTTATTCAATGCACTTGTTAGACACATTTAGGGTTTGCCTATTACTATGTTTGTTGAGTTCATTAGAGGTATATTCCAATGATATTTTTATAAAAAGAGAAATCATACAAGTATATATTCAATAATATAACATGTTATTAGTGTGTTTATGTATACTTATATTTAATTATTACTTACCATATGTGTTGATATTTATATCAATCACAGATGCTTGCACCAACCCAATAACATATGTGTTGCAAAAGTCTTCCAACTTGGAGGTGCATCCAATTACATCTCAATGTTGCAAGGTTTTAGGTAGTGTCCAATATGATGGTATGGTGGACCTTGCAGAGCGGATATGTACCTGCTAAAAATTTCAATAATCACAAATTCCCTGCATGCATGTCATCACCGTTGTAAGATATATGAAGCCCACTAGTTATGTTCAGTGGGTGTATCCTTACTATAGCACTGCATTTTACCGTACAGTTTACACAGAGGTTGTCAATCATTAAGGGATCCATCAAAGTGGTTACATGTAGAGGAGATACGCATTATCTATCCATCATTGTCGCACAAGTCATCCAGCGAATAAAAACAGATATCCTTCACAAGGTGAGGTTATTAAACAATAGATTTGTAGTTGATGTCAGAAACCTCGGCATACAAGACAAAATTGCTAGAGTCTTATTCAGACACCTAGCTTCATACCATCAAGTTCTCCAACAAAAGACGAAGGTCGAAGATAATCACACTTGTGATTATACTTGTTACTTCAGATATAAAATTTGGGATTACACTTGTTAATTTTATCTATAAAACTTGTAATTATACTTGTTAATCTATCCATAAAAATTTTTATTGTACTTATTATATATGTCAATGTTGATTTCATATATTAATTTTCTGTCATTTGTTGTTGACTTGGCCAATTGGTTATAGTAACTATATACATGGACAAATGCATATAAGTACATACACAAACATATAGACATATAAACGCATGTAACATATGGATATACTAACACATATAAAATATATAAAGATACAAACGCGTATAACATATGGGCATACTAAAACATATAACATATATAAAGATACAAAAGCATAAAACATAGAAGTCAATTAATGTCCTGAAAAAATAATTGTGGCTAAATGCATGCATAGGCATATCAAGTCCTTAGGCTTAAAGGATAAAGGTTAGCCAAGCGTCAGATACTTGATGTAGCATAACATGAACACATCACAATTACCTAATAGGCATGCCTACTAAGGTATATCCATTACCCTATGTAATGCAAATGGATGGTCCCATGGTGTATGCCCCGCATGAGACCAAAATGAGGTCACTGCTAGCAAGTGCGATATCATTGACATATACCCCAACATTTTCATAGTAAACATCTCTAGGTCAGTCTTAAAACTCTGTAACGAGTTACAAACTGTGATCTTCCATTCCTTAAAATCCATAACACCTGTTACACAATGTGCATTGTCGAAGTTTATTGGGATAACAATTTGCACACATTGACAAAATACATTTAAGATACCTTACTTGAATGGTTATTAATTAATTAATCCTCATAAGGTAATTGATTATTGAATTCGTACCTCAATATTCATACCCCAAGGTTTCAAATGTAAGTCGGGGGAATAATCCACATCAACCAGTCTTGTGAAAAGTAGAGGAAACTTGTAATTATCCTGATCTTTCATTCACACGACATATCATGAAAGAGATGTGCAACAAAACAAGTCATGATTTTCATTCAGTTTTGACGGGCCTCTTCCACATCATCATGTTGTCGCTAATATAGTAATCTCAAAAAAGAATCCATATGTTACAAAAATAAATAATATAACATGATCATGCATTTCAATGGCATACTATATTAAAAAACTAAATTAATGGACCAAGTGAACTATCTTGATGTGTTTTTAATTATACCCCAAAAGCAAATGTTGGTCCTCATCCCTATGTCATACACCTTTCTTTTCTCGAAGAGGTTAGGTTCATCATACAATTTCATGAAATCTTACTCGCGTTTGATCCTTGATAACTACATAACAAGCCTCACCCATTAGACCCTTGGTTTTAACGGGTTCATGTATAGGCTATGAACAAGTAATCCTTTTTTAACAAATTAACCACAAAGTGTGCAAAAATATTGTCCAAAAACAATAATATGTCATTTTAAATTATATTAACTCGTGAAGTTTTCAAATATATTTAAATAACTTTGGTAAGGCAGGATTCATGGTTGGGGAATTCTCAAAAGAGATAAGATTGACCACATCAAACTTCTAGATTGGTTGGTGTTAGGACATAAAAACAATAAATAAATAATAGGTTTTTCATTTATTAAAGTAGAATTAACAAACCTTTATGAAATTTGTATACCTCGATTACCTCCCCATGTGACGGGATCTGAACCATCTTGTCCTTTTGAAAGGCAATGTTGATCACCTTTTTACCTTTGCTTGGGGTGTTAAGATAGAATAATCGAATATCTTGTAATAACAATAGATAAAAAGTGAATGATGGCATATGATTCGCTTATCAACCAGTCAAATCACCGAGTACTTACCTCAACCATTAAGGAAAGTGATAATAGGGAACCTCATAGGTTGATCCCTCATAGCCAACATCCTATAACAATATTAACATTTATAAATACATTGTTTAATCAAAGTGTTTAACAAATATTACAATGCATACAGTCAACGTTTTGCATCCTTTAATTATTGAAATAGATGTTAATATAGGATTTCTCTTTGATAAGGCACCATCAACCCCAGGACACTGTCACAATATTGACAATTATGAGTTAACAAGTAATAGAATGTTAAATTCCAATATGACATATATAGACAGTGTTATACTTACATCAACAATCAAATAAAGTGTTAATGGGAAACCCTCATGCGATGATCCCTCATCATCAACATCTTGTAACTATATTAACATTTATAAATATATTAGTTACTCAAAATGTTTAAAAAATATTATAATATATTCAATTGACATTGTACTTACCTTGACTATCGAAATAGAAGTCAATATAGAATCCTTCTTCAATAGTCCCTTATCAAAAAACGAACATTGTAACAATATCGACAATCATGAGTTAACAGGTAATCAAGGTATTTCTCAAATACCACCTCCAAGATACTGTAATAGTTTAATACTTACTTTGAGCGTGGGTGTAGAAGTTAATATAGGACCCCCAATCAACGATTTGTCATCATCGTCATGAGAAGACTGTAATAACATATACAATTATTGTAAGGCTTACATGTTTTCATGTTAAATTAAAGAGTCTATAACTTTTTCATTAACTTTTTAACCTGCATGATAGTATCTATGCAGAGATGAGTCAGTGTGTTCTTTATACGTGTCATCCTATCCTCTATATGAGTCATTTTATCCTCTAGACAAGTCATCTGATCCAAGATAAGACTACCATATTAAGCCAATGCAACATCAAAGTAATGTATGGAGAAATCCTAGACAATGAAGTGGGGAGAAATGCACTCGGTGTTAAGAGGCATAACAGGGGATTCTGGTGATATGCGTTTGATGACAGAGGTCACGACAGAGGTGTTGACTAGAGTGGGCTCGGTGACAAGAGACTAAACAAGAGCATCAACATAAGTAGGAGCAATGACTAGAGAAGCAACATCAGAAAGAGTAGATGATGCTTATGTTAACAAGGAGGAGGAAGATGTCAATAAAGACTACCTATCCGACATTCCCATGTATCAAACAATGTCGTCAAACTAGTCTATGGTTTTCTCATCTTAAGCTAAAACTACTAGGAAATTAATATTATATAGCTCATTAAATTAGAATTATGCAAATTATGTTTAATTAAAATTATATCACCTTATTCATATTTTAGTCAATAACACATTATTACTTACTGCATCTCTGGTAAAGATAGTTGGGATAGTCTTCGATCCTAGGATGTCTTTCATGTACCACCTCAACTTCCGCAAAGATCCTAAAATTGGCATGATATCCACCCATTGATGTAGTGTGTCTAATGTCTTGTATATTCAAAACTACAATTTCAACTTAAATGTGTTACTTTAAAAAATTACAATCGTATTAAATCGTTTCTATTTTAATCACAAAATTTTTTTTTTTAATTACTAAATGATACAATTACTTGGAAAGCTAGTACGAACCCATGATACCATATTGTTTTATAGGGTTTTCTTTATTCTTTATGAGGTCGAACTCCACACAAATTCGAGTGATATTATCACAGATGATTAACCAATTGTAATATCTTTTGAGGGATTGTTTTCCTCAAATCACTCTCCAATAATCTCATGTGAAGGCAATACAATAAAGTCAACTTTATTGCATCAATGTTGTCTTCCCCCCAAGGCTTCTATTCGAAAATGTGACTCAATTTGATATACGTAACTAATTTACGCCCAATTGAAATATGTATGTTGGATTCTCTTTGTGGCCTTTAATGGAAGATACATGTCAATATCTAACAATCGACTAAATTGAAGGCATGTTATAATAACAAACTCGTGCAGGTTAAACCTGACGTTAACCCCATTAAGTATCAAGTTTGCCCTGTTTGCCTTTCTTAGGATAAAAGAGTATACTGACACTCTATTGAATTGGTTATCCTTAAAGTTGAGGAAGTGCTCAAAACATGTATGGTGAAACATTTTTAATTGTCTCTCTATCAATTTTTTTTTAATCATAGCTCCCGTATCTCTATACCCACGTGTACTAACTCGAGCCTTGAAGTGTTTTTCGATAAGAAATCTCATTTTACCCCTTGCATCATCTTTTTTTCTTTTTTGTGGAAGTCTCTATAAAAAAAAATAAATTGCAATTACATCAATTTTTATATAAAAACGAGTCAATTCTTAAGATAGATGCATTATTCAGAAAACATATCCTAAATTTGAATTCTATACATCAAAACCTAAAGTAAAAAATTACAGTTTGCCCCCTTAGATGAAAAATATCAGAAAATACTCTTGAAAATATCACTCTACCCCCCAACCACCACCACACAAATTCATGTGGTGGGAAAACTTTAAAAAAACCACACTTTGCCCTCTCACCACATGAATTCATGTGTCAACATATTTTTCATATTTACACTTTGCTCCAACACACGTTGTACCTGTGTGGCATTATTTAAAAACTCATACTTTAGCCCCTAACCACACAAATTTGTATGATCCAAAAAGTTTGAAAAATGTCCAATATCTTCCTATCTCCAAGAAATCTCACCATACAAATTCGTGTGGTGAACAAAAAATTCATGTGGTGAGAGCCAAATTCGTATGGTAAAATTTGACCTCCCAAACTTCATTTTTCAAATCTCATTTCATCAATAGTCAACTCTACACTTACTCTAACACAAAAGTCTTAAGAAAGTGAATCCAAAACACGAACAAATCAAACAATTTCATTAAATGTTTCAAAGCGAAACCCTAAGTCTAAACACCCAAATACCACATCCAATCGCCTAAGTCTTACATTAAAATGCATAAAAAAGTGATAAGGATTGTTTTACTAATCTTTTCATCTATTTTGATAATTGGAAAAATCACAAAATTCATCAAAGTTACCCAGAGAAGTTGGAAAAGTCATGCACCCAAATACATGTTTTCTATGGCTAGGGAAGAAAAGTCTATTGTTTTCTTTGTTTTTACTAAAAAGGCAATTTCGTCTTCACAAGAAAATAGTGCAGTTTCATTTAAAGTATAAAAGTTTGGGCAAACTTTTTTGACCCATAAACTTTGGGCAAATTAATTAATTTCCCTAGAAAATATGTTTGATTATAGTTGTTGTACCTAGTTGCTTATAATGATCGCTCAGGTTGAGTCAAATAAAGAGATTTTTCTTGCACAAGAATTTATTGTATAATATCACTAATAATATCAAGCGTTTGGGGTTACATATAGACAAACAATAAAACTATAAATACCCACTTTAGATATACAAATGAATACATACTGATGCATATTATTATGTAATTAGATAAATTTGAATTAAAGATAAAATACGACTCAATTATGTGATAATACACATAAGTATATACCTATTTATATATTTACAGTGGATACACGTAATATTGCTTATATACAAAAGTGGCTAGGCCAAACTCAGCTTAAATAGGACATTAGAAAAGGAGGGCCACAATTGTTAAAATTTTGACCATCAGCATCCAAGATAAAGCATGTACAAAAGAGTGGCAAGATACCAATATTTCCTCTCTTTTGTCCACATATTCTTATATATAAATATAAAAGTAAAAGATTAGAATATGCTCTTTATCTTGTATCCCTTTGCTACTCAAAGGGTCAAAAGTAGGTTGGGTTGTAATAATATAAGCAAAAGATGAGTCTCTTTCTTTCTAAATCCCCATCCATCTGCTGTTTAGTGCTAAAAGATTTATTGTGCCTTTCCATCATTTGCTTTCTTTCTCAACCTTTCAACTATTCTATTATAACAACAATAATATTATTCTTTCTTGAAGAGATATCTTAAAATTTACATTTTGCATGAGGCTTTATTATTAGGGTTAACAAGTTGGGTTGTGATGAAAATAATAAAAGAATAGCAATACGTACACAAATAATGAATATATATATATATATATATATATATATATATATATATATATAATGACATGTTACTATATTATTAAATATTATTTTATATCTAATTCAAAATCACTCAATCATATGATAATATATCATTATTTATATTTAAATTTGTACTCATTCTTTGTAGGCATTATTTTTATTGAATAATGAAATGGAAAGGCAAAAGTCTCTTTCAAAGGCATGAATGAGTTGGTTGGCAACAGCTTATAAGTCCACATGATCCAACAACAACATTCAAAAGATAAAGAAGATGAGACTGAGGATCACAAGTAGTTGACACTTTTGCCTCCTTATTTTCAATATAATCTGCCAAATTTCAGGTAAACTCACCTATTTATTTATTAGTTTATTTGCTCAAACCATAAGCAAACTAATAACTCAAATCATAATGCTTCCAATTTCCTGTTAGCTTCGTTTGGTAATTTACTTCATAATTGACATGGATTTATTTATTAAGTTGGAGCTCATTACTCTTTCTCTCCTTTAATAGAAATAACTTGTAATAGAATTTTGACGGTGCCTTTGCTGGAATTGAAATAACTTGCCAGAAAGATATTCATAATATAGATCAATTACTTTGAAACGCATCCATGATAATCATTTAAGTATGACACATTTCACATTTTAGATAGGCCCAATAACTTATTCCCACACAAGGTTTATTGTATTTGAAAATTCCACCCATCAACTTTCAAAACCCAAAATCTCATCCGTCATACAATTTCTGTTAAAATTTGTTGTTAGATAGAAAGACAAAAACATTATTTAACAAAAAATTTAAAAACCTAAAATTTTATCCTCTTTTATCACTTTAATTTTAGAAGTTGATAGTTTCCTTTCAGTCCTATGTATTCTAGTTTTAAAAAATGACATTTTCCCTCCCAACTATAGAGTTTCATACTTTTTCAAGTTTTCTCTTTTGTAGCCCCCCAAGACTTTTTGAAACTTTTATTTCACCCCCATATAGTTTTCGTCTATTACCCTTATTCCGGAGACCTCCCTCCGTCTTCGACCACCTTTTTACTCCATATTAAGCCATCATCAGCCCAACATTCTTCTCCGATGAGATGGCAACACAGTTCAACTCTGTCAAGTGTGACTTTCTCTACGGCCTCTCTTTCTCATTTCTTTCTCTCGGTGTTTTGCTGACATATAGAGAAAGAGAGCGAGTCAACAGCAAGAGAGACATCAAGTCGTCGTGAGGAAGAGAGCAAGTCATCATCGTGCCGAAGAGAGAGAGAGATATTTTGTCTATGAAAATTGCAAAAACATTCCCTGTGTTGTTGCAATTTTCGTTGTCTAGCGTCACCATTTTGTCAGAGAAGGATATTGGGATTATAGCTGCAATTTTCGTTTGTCCAACATCACCATCTTACCGAAGAGAAACTTGAAATAAATTATATGAATGAAATGAAAGTTTCAAAAGTCCTAAAGGTTAGTTGCAAAAAAGAAATCTAAAAATATATAAAACCTTAAAAATGGGAGAAAATTATCAATTTTCAAAACTAAAGTGAAAAAAAAAAAGATAAAATTTTAATTTTTTAATTATTTTTGTTAAATAACCTTTGTACCCTTATATCCAATAGCAAATGATTTTTAAAAACTTTTGGGTATACTGGGAACAAGTCTTTCGGCCTACACAGATATTGAAATGGGCTTATAACAAATGCGCCCACATTTATGAATATTTGTGTTGAGGAAGCCCATTATCCCTCTGGTAACCAAATTCATGCTGCGTTTCTCTCCAAAATTCCGAATGATGCCAGATATTTATAAAACAAACATTAAATTTCAAAGTAATTATCATAATTTCATCAAAAAAATATTATTGAATGGGTCAAACTGAATTTAATCATATCTGAGATCAGAGATAGAATTCAAACTGCATATTATCAATACAAACGATAATATCTCAACCTGAAATTGAATAATAGACAGACAAGGTGACTTAGAAAAACAACCAAATTCATAAACACGCTACCAATTTATGCATGCCTTTCTTATACAGACAAATTCAAACCAAATACCATCTTCACATATGCTACATTACTTCCTCTTCCTCTTCCTCTTCTTCATATTCACCTTCATCGTCAGCAGTAGCATCCTGGTACTGCTGATATTCTGATACCAGATCGTTCATGTTGCTCTCTGCTTCTGTGAATTCCATTTCATCCATTCCTTCACCTGTGTACCAATGCAAGAAAGCCTTTCTCCTGAACATAGCAGTGAACTGCTCGCTCACCCTTCTGAACATTTCCTGGATGGAGGTTGAGTTACCAATGAAAGTTGATGCCATCGAGAGTCCCCTGGGTGGAATGTCACAAACACTCGACTTCACATTGTTTGGAATCCATTCCACAAAGTAAGAAGAATTCTTGTTTTGCACGTTTATCATCTGCTCATCAACTTCCTTGGTGCTCATTTTGCCTCTGAACATGGCAGAGGCAGTGAGGTAGCGACCATGCCTTGGGTCTGCAGCACACATCATGTTCTTTGCATCCCACATTTGTTGGGTCAATTCTGGGACGGTCAGTGCTCGATACTGCTGAGAACCACGGGAAGTTAAGGGAGCAAACCCAACCATGAAGAAGTGGAGTCGAGGGAAGGGAATCAAGTTCACAGCAAGTTTTCGGAGGTCAGAATTAAGTTGACCTGGGAACCTGAGGCAACAGGTTACACCACTCATGGTTGCAGATATCAAGTGGTTCAAGTCGCCAACTGCATAAACACATTACAACTGAATCCACAATTAGAGAAATGAAGCATTTTCCTCACAGAACTTAGGTTGCACAAATGATACAGAGAAATAAAGTAAAAGGAAATATAAGTTCTGTTAAACAAAACATCTTCAATAGCAAAATTTTTACAAAGGTTTCACAACTGTTAGCTGAAAATCTGTAAAGATAACATTAGTCATTGTCATAAGCAAAGAGGATCAGTAGAATGTAATTCATGATTTGGCGATGAGGCCCATATTTTTTATAATTTGCTTATGCATGCCAACCCAATCTTACAGACAACGAGGTCCCTTCAAGATAGCTTGTGCATGACAACCCAAAGCATCAAATAAAACCGGAAAACAAGGAAACTTCAGTCCCCAATATTTTCATGGCTTCATCATTATCAATGATTTATATGTATATAAATTAATGAAACAACCAGAAAAAATTATCAACACTCATTCCTGCACTCATGTCAAAATCAAAGGTCACTATATACAATATTTCCGATAAATCTTTAGATTTGAGATGAAAACCATGTTTATCATACATATTTTACAACACAGATCAAAATCAATATCTATGTTAAAGTGTATCAAATTTGTACGATACAATCGTCATATCATACAACACAGATTAAAATAATGTAGTATGGATGAATATGAGAAATTTCAAATTTTCAAAAGTGTTAATAATATTTTCAGAAATATTGTCGCGTCAATTAGAATTTTTTTATTATTTCATTTTTCAAAAATGTATCTTACGATACTATGTGATATATGAAAAATTAAATTTTTGATACATAACACGATACACGATTCAACTACCATAATGAAAACCACTGCATTAACATTACAATAATAGAAATTTTAACAAAATTTTTATTCAGATTATAATATATCTAGCCAAACTGTGAATTTATTAAGAAAAATAAACTTTATAACTCTCCATAGATTAATAGTTCAAGTGGCACATTAGTATTGCTTTATTTCTAACTTAGGAAGTTTGAATTTATATTTCAACAACCACACATTCAAAGCAATTTCATGTTATTAATGCTATATCACATCCCTAAACTAAATGCACAGATAAATAACCATAGAAGATTTTTAAATTTACTCACAGCTAGGTGTAGTCAGCTTAAGGGTCCTGAAGCAAATGTCATATAAAGCCTCATTGTCGAGGACCATGCACTCATCTGCATTCTCAACGAGCTGGTGAACAGAAAGAGTTGCATTGTATGGTTCAACCACTGTATCTGAGACCTTTGGTGAAGGGAACACTGAGAATGTGAGCATCATTCTGTCAGGATACTCTTCTCGAACTTTTGATATCAGCAAAGTACCCATTCCAGAACCAGTTCCTCCACCCAACGAGTGGCAGACTTGAAAACCTGGAGCACAAACAGTTGAATTATCTTTTCCAGCATCACTGGTTAAATAGTGTTTCAGTTAGAATTTAGAGGCAATTTAAGCAAAGTTAAAAAAGCCAATCATCTTTAGAACAAGATGTCAAGTGCTAATTTAGCACACTGGCTAAAACCATACTGCTATCTCAACAAAAAATTGAATTTACAAAAGCAGTAACTCTGATCAAAATATCAAACATTTAAACATAAAAGTAAAAACAAAGCATTATACCTTGAAGAGCATCACAGTTCTCTGCCTCTTTTCTCACCACATCAAGAACTGCATCAATAAGTTCTGCACCCTCAGTGTAGTGCCCCTTGGCCCAGTTGTTTCCAGCACCAGATTGTCCAAAAACAAAGTTATCTGGCCTGAAAATCTGACCATATGGACCAGTTCGTACACTGTCCATGGTACCAGGTTCCAAATCCATGAGGACAGCACGGGGAACAAACCTCCCACAAGATGCCTCGTTGTAGTATACATTTACACGCTCCAGCTGTAGATCTGAGGTCCCAATATATCTTCCAGTTGGGTCAATGCCATGCTCATCACATACAACCTCCCAGAACTTGGAACCAATTTGGTTACCACATTGACCACCCTGAACATGGAGGATCTCTCTCATTTTTTCCTAAATCCAGATATAAAATTGTTGAAGCAATTAGATACATGGATGATTCAATATTACATAATTTAGTTTTCTGAAAATTGAGAAAAGAACCAAACAAGTGAAATCATGGAAACACTAATCCAAGTAAGTCAATAAGATACCAGAAACATATAGCAGAGCACTAAAATCACTTATATCACGCGAAAACAATAAAATTTAATTGAATTTTAGTATACAACGGCAAAAATCAGAAACAACAATTCCAACATTTATAAGCAATATCAGCGAACAAAAAATGCAAAATCCCAGCAGCCAAGTGATTTTCTGGTGAAAAGAACAGTTAACAAGTAGGAAAAAGCATCACTAGTCTTGAAAAACTTGCAGATCATACGTAAACTCCACTCATATGATGAAATGTACAACAGATCTACTAATATTACACTGAAGATAACTAAATGTCAATCTAACATCTTCATTAAAAATCTAACAGAAACTACTCATCAAAATCAACTAAATTACACTTCCAACTTCACTAAAAGCTAATAGATCCCTTCAAATTATCATCATAAATATAAAAAAAAATCGACTGAAATTTTCAAAAAATATATCGATAAAGAGATCTAATAATAAATCAAAAATATCTGATAAATTCTTTCACAATGAAAACTGAACAGCAGTATGCAAATTCATAAAAATGTGATCGAATAATCGTAGATCCAGATAGTAAGCGATGGTAGAAATTTACCTGAGTAGAGTGAGAAGTACAACAGACAGAGAAGTGATACCAAGGAGAGGCTGTGAGCAAATAAAACCCTCGTGAGGGCTATATATGCAGAGTGGAGAGTGAGGAGTGAGATCTGACGGTCTATGTTTTTTCCCTCCTGTTTTCTTAAGTGCTGTTGGATGCCGTTAGATGAAAATTATTGACGGTGAAGATGAAAATTTGTCCGTTATTAATATTTAAAGAAATTGGCGGAGATGCCCTCCTATGAATGACAGGAATGTCCTTTAACTGAAATTTCAAAAATACTTGAATAATGTTTCCATGGGACAGTCGGTGACTTCTACTGTTGCCATTTAAAATTTATTTTGGATTATCAGAGGGAGAGCCTTTACCTTTCTAACTTTTTCTTAATATTGAATAATTGTGTGTTTTTTTAATTTTTTTGATAATGATTTGTTGAAATATTTGACTTTTAAACTCGCAATTAGATCCGTTTATTTTCAATCTTGATTTTAAGTTTCACATAAATGTTCATTAGGTCACATCGGGAACACAAAAAATTATTATATTGTGTGGGCCAAAAGATTTATTTCCATTAAGACTCAGTGTACTCTCAAACTCTTATTTATATAATTGCAAAAACTTTAATATATATTATTTTATTAAAATTTTTTATGAGAGTTATTGATAAAATCACTTTATTCACAGAAAATAAAAAAACAAAAATTTTATTTTTTTACTTTAATTTAAAAAATTAATAATTTCTCTTCATTCAAAAGTTTAAAAAATTAATTTTTTCCCCCATGTGTTCATCAGAACTCTTTCTCTATCTTTGGTTCCATTCCGTCAAAAATTGGTTGAAGAAGAAAGACACTCATCTGCTCTAATGCAAATACATCACTCTTGATTCGAATGCCTCTTATCGAAATTGACCAAAGCTAAAACCAAAGAGGAGATAAACACATCACTCCAAAATAAGAAGATGTTGATCTTTGACCAAACGAACACGAATCCTCTTCAGTTGGATAAAGACAAATTAGATTCGGCCAAAGAGATGAAGACGAAGTCTTCTTCTCTTTGTCAGACGAAGATAATTTGTCTTCATTCGATGAAAATGATCGTCAATCTTTAGGCTTTGATAGGAGAAGAAGAGATCTAGAAAGACCAACTACCATCGAAAAAAGAGATAGTCACCAAAGAAGGAGAAAAAAACTCTAAGGAGAAATAGTTACTTTTCAAATTTTGGGTGAGGAAAATCTTATTACCTTTTTAAACTAAGGGGGGGAAATGTGATAAAATTTTAATTTTTTAAATATTTTTAGCTAAATGACATTTTTAATCTTAACCCTAACAAAGAATTTTAATAGAAATGTGGGTGTTTAGGTTTTTAAAATCTTAAGAGTGAAAGTTTAGGTGTACACCAAACCTAGGGTGGAAATAAGTCTTTTAGCCTTTTAATTATTATTTTTGTGAGCAACATAATATATAAACAATAAAACTATACGCACAAATAATATATTCAATTTTGTGCACAAATAATGATATGTCACCTTATATTTAGATATTATTTTATCTCTAATTTAAAATTATTCAATCATATAGTGATATATCATTATTTATATATAAAATTATATATATTATTTATGTATATAATATTACTTATGTATAAAATATTATTAGTTTGATTGGTTCTTTTATTTTAAAATACAATTATATAATTTTAATTTTAAAATAAAATAATATTTAATTATTAAATAATACATTATTGTTGATATATAAATGAACACTCATTATTAACAAACATAATCTTCCTTAAGTAATCATATCATTTCTAATTTTAGAAGATAAAAAGTTGATAGAAAAATTACTTTTCATGTCATGAGTCTCAGGAGTAATAATATTTACCTGCCATTAATTAGCATGGTAATTAATTTTGTCCTCACAATTTGCTAAAAAGTTAAAAATCTAAAATTCTCGTAAATGTTTCTGAAACAACTAAATTAATAAATTGGATAAACAGTTAATTTCAAGGATAAATAATATAATGGCCAAAAGACTTGTTCCCACCCAAGGTTTAGCCTATATCCAAACTCCCACCTACAATGTTTTAAAAACTCAATTACATATCAATGGATTATTAAAGTTAACGAAATTCGTTAGTTCTAAAAGTAAAATCATCATTTAATCAGTAATATTAAAAAAATTTATATCATTTTCTCCCTTTAATTTAAAAAATTAATAATTTTTTTCTAAAATTAAGTTTGAAAGAGTTACATTTTTCTCCTAAAGTTTCAATTTTTTGACAAAACCTCTCTATCTCTGACAATCAACACCCTTTGACCCTCTCATTCCCTTATTCCAAACTCATCTTCGTCTAAATAAATCGATGAAGACAAGACAAGTGTCTTCATTGATTTGTCTGACATTCGTCTTCTTTGATTCATCTGGATGAATGGTATTAAGAGAGATGATTTTTAAGTTGTTGGAGAGAGAGGGATATCGTCAAGAGGGAAAGAGTGTTAGAAATGTCAATCGTTCATCGAAAAATTGTTTTTGAAAAATTAAAACTCTATAGGAAAAATATAACTTTTTAAAGTTTAATCTTGAGAGGAAATTATTAGTTTTTAGAGGAGAAAATAAGTTTTTTTTAATATTATTAGTTAAATGATAATTTTATTTTTAAAATTAATCGATTTTAATAATTTTAATAGCTTATTAAATTTTTAAAATTTTATAAGTAAAAGTTTGAAAATAGATTAGTGGAATTAAGTCTTTTAGCTTATTTTATACAAAGGATTTCCTCGTTCATAAAGCTAAGTAATAGTTTTATTCTTATTAAACTTAAATGCATGATAGAGAGACATTTTAATATTAAATTATATTTCATAAAAATATATTATTTTTGTGTTTCCTTATGGCCAACCTAGAAATATGTATATAATATATAGTATGTTATACATATAATAAAAGAAATGAGAGCAGAAGAATTTATGATCGAAGAAATATGAGCAGCAGAAGAGTGGATGGACAAATTGGGAAACGTGTATATAAGTTTTTAAGTGAATGTTTGTCGTTTGTACAAAATGAGGGGTATTTATAGGGTGTAAGAGAGATAATTCAAGGCAAGCAATTAATGCTTTGTCTATACTGTCTTAATTGGTTCAACAAGCAATAAAAACTCACGTATTTTTTCACTCCATTAGATGAAGTTTGAATTATTTTATTTTATTTTTAACAATATTTTTTATTAATTATATCAGATTTGATATAGTTTTTTTTTTATAATCTTTTCTTCTAAAACATGTTTTATGTTTGATAAGTTATGATTCGAAAATTTAAAAACTTATTCAGAAGTAAATCAATTTTTAGTGTAATATAAATCAAAATAAAAAAATGAATATAAGTGTGAAGAATGGATGCAAGTGCGTGTGGGTGAATGCGAGTGTATGCGGGTGTGTGTAGATGTGCAAAAAATGCAAGTGCACTAAGAATACATGCACAATGTAAAAGTATTATAATATATTGCACACTCATAAAGCACTGTACACACTTGCATGTATCTGCATGCATTGCACACACCTGCAAGCACCACACATACCCATACGTATCCACACACACTCGCTTGCATTCACACTTGTTCTTGTTCATCTTTTCGTTTCAATCTGTATTACACTAAAAATTGATCTGTTTCTGAATAAGTTTTTGAATCTTTGGATCACTACTTACCAAACATACAATATGATCTAGAAGAAAAAGTTGCCAAAAAAAACTATACCGAATTTGACATAACTAGCAGAGAGAGGTATTATAGGAAACAAAATTAAATTCGCTTAGAAAAGTAAAATCACTCAAAGTTTGCCTAAAAAGTTTCTTCGTGTCTATTTTAATTAATATTATGTTTAGTTGAGAGATTTAAATATTATTTTAATAACCTATATTTTATTATTTACATTTCTTTATTTGGTTTGTACAGTAATAAAAGATTTCAATAATCTTTCATTACCAATGGTGATATGAGAGGTAATATAGGAGATAATCTGATTACCACCTTAACCTTATATATTAAAAATTTAATATGGTAATCTTAATTATTATACTATTTTATCTTTACTTATTAAATTTTTAGTATAAAATTACCCTCAATTTTTAATTAAAATAATAAATAATATAAAAAATATTTTTTATACTTATTAATTTTTCATATAATAAATAAAATAATATATTAGTATTTTTTTATTACTTCTAATTAAACACAATAATTATTTATATATACCAAATTTATTAAACATAATAATAAATTTATACTCAGTAATCTTCAAGGTAATTTATCTTCAAGGTAATATTTCAATTTTAATAATAAAACATTCATCAAACCAAACACCCTCTAAATGCATTCTCATGATCATTAAATACATTCCCATGGTCATTAATTGCATTTTCATGGTAGAAAGCCATTGGCTACATAACACTCCTTTTTTAAGTTTTACCACTCATAGATAATTATATTAATTTTGCTAAAGAAAAATCTAATGAGATAAAAACCAAAATAAAGGAATGTAATTATTTAATGTTCTGTAAAGTAGGGTTAGATATGTTTAAACTACCTCACTAAAAGCCTTATCAGAAAAACTCAATAGGACAAAACTCAGTGAAGGAAAAAAGAGTACAGTAAACATTTTATCCAATATATAACACACTTCAAAATTTGCTCTCCCTGATGGATGTTCTCCTTCTTTGCAGTAGGATTAATTTAGTTGTTTGTTGAGTCGCTGCATACCGATGTTATATACTAACTTTTCAAATATTGATGTTGGTAATGTCTTGGTGAACAAATCAGTAAGATTGTCACTAGATCGTATTTGTTTAACATCAATCTTTTGGCTCTATTGAAGTTTATTAGTGTAAAAGAATTTTGGTGAAATATATTTGGTTTTGTCTCTTTTAATATATCTACCTCTAATATGGGCAATATATATTGTATTGTCTTCATATAATATGGAAGAAGTCTCTATTGTGAAAGGAAGACTACATGTATTTCAAATATAATGGATGACAAAGCGTAACTATATATATTCTCGACTTGCTTAATGGATAACTAGAATCTCTGAATTATTCGAGGATATTGCAACTCAGGTTTGTTTAGTAGAGCGTCATAATATTACTGTGTCATTATAAGTGAAAGCATATCCTGTCTACGAGCAGGCCTTATAAGGGTTAGAAAGATAACATACATTCACATATCCAACCAAACCTAGATTTTTAAAGGATTTGATAGAATAGAATAATTTTAAATCTCTAGTTCCACATAAGTAAAGAAGTATATGCTTAATTTTATTTCAATGGCAATGAGTTGGCTTAGAGCTAAATCGGAGCCAATAAATTCACTATGAAAGATATATCTAGTTTAATGCATTACACCAAATATAATTAGACATCAATGTCACTAAACATGGAACTTCAAGATTGAGTATCTTTTTAGCCTCTTATTTGGGACGAAATAAGTCTTTTTTCAAATCAAGAGACCAAACGACCATTGGGTTTCTCAAAAGGTAAGCCTTATCTATATCAAAGCGTTTTAAGAATTTTTCAATTTATACTAACTGATGGATAAGTATTTCATTTAAATTATGCTCAATTTGTAAGGCGAGACAATATTTTGTTTTTCCTATATTCTTTATCTCAAATTTTTTTTTCAGATATTAAACAGTTTTTGAAAACTCTTTAAGAGTTTTAATTAAATTCATATATTAACATATATTGCTAAAATGACAAATTTGATTCTGAGCTTTTGATAAAGACACATGGGCATATAGAATAATTTGTATAACTCTATTTTTTTTCAAATATTTACATAGGTGATTATACCACATTTTTTCATATTGTTTTAACCAGTATAATAATATTTATAACTTGATTGAGTACATGTCTATTGGATTAACCCTTTTCGCTTCAAACAATTTAAATCTTATAAAAAGTTTCATATAAATTTTAGTATCTAGGTTTTCATACAAATAAGTAATAACTGCATCCATTAGATGCATATCTAGTCCTTCAAAAACTCTTAAACTAATAAAATATATTAATGTAATTATATCCATTACAGGTACATATGTTTTATCAAAGTATATCCCTGACCTTTGGGAAAAACATTAGACATAAGTCTTATTTTGTATCTAGCAATCTCATTTTTTCCTCACAAATACCGATTTATATCCAATGCATTGTACGTCCTTACATGTTATAACGACAAGCCCAAACACTTGACATTTTGCAAGTGAAACTAATTTTGCTTGAATTTTTTCTTCCCATTTAAGCCAATCACACCTTTATCTACACTCGTTCATAGTATATGGTTCAAAATTATCATCATTTATAATTTCAATGATTATTGCAAATAAAAATACATCATCAATATTAACCATTTCATGGTTTCACATCTCTCGTATATAAACATAATTTATAAATATTTCGGTATTCTCATTTTTTCTATTCTTCAAGGGTTTATGCCACTTCAAGGGCTCGAGTCTCTTCAAAGATCATAACTTCTTCTGAAGGAATATTAAAGAGTAGATTTTTCAATCATTTTAGGATATCATGATGTTTGATTCTTTGTTTTTAGTTTTTTATAAACAGTATCCTTTGATCTAACATGTTTATCACACTTTTAGTGTGCAATAGATTAATTAGTCACAACTCGAATAAACTATTTATTAGTCACATTAATTTTTATTGGGGCATTGGTAGTTGGTACATGTGATCTTGTCACTTTTCTTGTATCTACAAATGCATCAGATATTTGATTAGTAATAATTTGTATACACACTATCTTATGCATTTCAGTTTCACTTTAAGATATACAAGGATCTAGATGAGACATGGTAGGTAAATATCAAGTAAGTTTGTGTCTAACTTCATGAGACTTTTTCTTTTTCCTTAAAGGTGGGAATGTTATCTCATCAAAGTGACAATCTACAAATCATATAGTAAAAATATCACATGTTAATGGTTTCAAATACCTAATAATATATGGTGAATTATATCCAACATAAATTCTCAAATGATAGTGAGTTCCCTTTTTATGCATTGAGAAGATGCAATAAGAATATATACAACGCAACCAAGTATCTTCAAATGAGATATGTCAGATCAGTAATCAAGAATTAATTGCGGGGGATATTGATGATAAGAAAAAAGTCACAAACAAATTTATATTGTAGCATGTATTATCCTTACATAGAAGTTGATAATTGAGTTCTTAGTAATAAAGTACATATAATTATTTGAAGCCATTTGATAAGAGACTCAGTTAATCCATTTTGAATGTGGACATACGAGATTGGATGTTTAACATCAATCCCCATATACATACAGTAATAATCAAATGTTTTAAATGTAAATTTACCAGTATTATCTAGTCGTATTGACTTGATCGAATAATCTAAAAAATGTACTTTCAACTTAATAATTTGAGTTAATAGTTCACCAAAGACAACATTTCGAACTGTCAATAAACAAAAATGGAACCATTGTGCAAGTACATTAATTAAAACCATAAAGGTGGATGAATAAATCCACATATATCTCCTTCAATAATTTGTAGGAATAATAAGGGTTCAACTCAACTTTGGATAAAGATAGTCGGATTACTAATTTGTTTTGTGAATAAGCGGTGCAAGATTTTTCACCAGACAAGAAATTTTTGTGATTCTTTAAAAATTGTGTGCGTTGTTGCACTATACATTAAACACATATTTCTATCATCAGCGTATGAAATTAATGCTTCAATTTTGAAGCCCATATCCTTTCATTTAAAAATTAGGTTAGTCATAATATACACAAAATAGTGAAAGAAAGGAGATTATGATAATAAAACGTAAAAAAATATTCATGACTTCAAAATAAGGATATATGATAGATTTTAATTATGAAAATCTTGGACATTCACGCCATCAGTCAAGTGACTTATATTCTTGCTCTTGAAAGAAGTTTTGAAACATTAAGATTCATTAGATCGACAAGATCTAAATCATCAGCAAATTCAATTATATTTTTATGAATGCTTAACATAGATTTACCTAATGTTTGTGCGTACGACAGGTATGAACCAATGACATTTACAACCACACTTATTGTTTTGTATTATACTTTGTATTATTCTTTATTTCGCTTAAGCTTAGTCCACTTTTAGTAGTATAACTGAGATGTTCTATTATAATCATCTTTTGATTGAAATTTATTTCATTCATAACTTTACTCACACCTATAATAATTATCACTGGTAGTCGCATTAAATTCAGGAAACGATGCAGTGCCAATAAGGCAAATTTGATGGTTTTTCATCAACGAGCAAACATATTATTAATTCAAAATTTCTTTTCTTGATATTACTATTACAGGAGCATATTTTAGAGATGAAATGTGATGAATATTTTCTCTCAAATATTTTTAAACCTTAGTCAAGGAAAGATTTTGAATGTAACAGAGTTGTACTAAAAAACATAACCATTGGAAGTATTATTGAATCTGATGTTTAAATTTATCTATTAAATTTCTTCATGAATTTAGTGGATTTATCATTACATTCACATACTCAGTTTGCAATCTTTCACGCATGTGATACCAGTCAAATAATGGCTTGGATTTGTCCTTCTGGGACATTTTATTTATTTACTTTTTCAAGGCTCATAAATTCTAGAGAGATAATCGTGTAAAAAAACAATTTAATTATATCCATCCAATTTTGATAACTTCATATTCAAATATTATTTTATATTCACAAAACTTCTAGTTTCGTAAAGAAAATATTGAAATTAATTTTTGAAATTCAAGTTCACGATTTATACAAACTTCATGTTACAAATAAGATATAATTATTATAAAACAAATAAATATTGTGATAAAATTTGAGACTTCGAGCCTATATATATAAATATATATTTTCACGATTTTGCAAACTTTAGATTGTAAATTGAATATAATTACTATAATACAAATAAATATTATAATGATATTTAAGACTTCGGGTTCATATTTATAATTTTACAAATTTTCAATTGTAAATAAAATATAATTATAATTTGCATTTTCAAATATGAGATAATTATAAAAATTGACATAATTATAATTTACTTTCTACAAAAAAAATATATATAATACAAAAATTTAAATAAAATAATACTTGAAATATTTATAATTTATAATTTATAAATAAAATAATATTATAATTAAAATATTTATATTTATATTATATAAATAAAACAATGGTATAATTTAAATATTAAATTAATCATACTAATACTATATTATAAATATAATTAAAAAAAGACAAACAAAAGAAATTATGACAGAAGAAATACAAGAAGAAAAAGAGTTCAGAAACAAATTGGAAAACGTGTTTATAAGTTTTAATTGAATGTCTTTCGATTGTACAAAATGCGGGGTATCTATAGTGCATGAAAGAGAATTAATGCTTTGTCTATCACATCTTACTTGGCTCCACAAATAATAAGAACTCACGTATTTTTCCACTCTATCTTTAAATGCATTGTCATGATGATTAAATGTATTCCCATAGTCATTGAATATTTCATTTCATATACAAATAGGTGCCTCATTGTAGCTTTTTTTTTTTTTTTTTGAAAATTTCTAGAGATAAAACTAATTTTCCAATGTAGACTGTATAAGAGGTCTAGGTGCCTACCTCAGAGCCAAATAATAATAATTATTAATATTATTTCTTTTAGGCCAAAGCCGAAGGTTTGATTTGATGTATATTTATATTTTATAAATAAAATAATTTAAATATTTTATACCTATTAATTTTTAAAATTTTAAAGTTTTATTTATAGTCTAATTTTTGTTAAAATTTTGAGTTAGAGGTAAGAGTAAAATCATTATTTTTATAATATTATTAAAAAAATATATAATTTATTATATTTTTCCTTAGATTTTAAAAATTAATATCTTCACCCTTTCTCAAATTTTTTTTAAATTTTAAAAAGTTATATTTTCTCCCCATTTAGGGTTTTCATATTTTTCCTGTTTCAACTACCTCTTATAACTTTTAAAAACTTTAGTTTCACCTCTTCTTGAACTTCAATTTCTAACGTCCTCTTCATCTATGTCAACGTCCTCCTTTGCCTGAGTCAATGTCAACCTTGACCCATAAACCATTGCCATCATTTTTATATATGAACGAAAATTTAGATGTCAAAATTAGAAAATGCCTCAACAAGAAGTAGAGGGTGATGGAAGTCTTTATGAAAGAAGATTTGGATGCTGGTATCAGAAAATTCCTCGACAAGAACTTGAGGAAGACGCGTCTTAATGAATGAAGATCTAAACAACTTTCATCAAATGCTTTATGGACAAAGATCTTTGTCACTGATCTAGATAAAGATCTTCGCGTGTTTGTCACCAACTTCGTCTAGATCGGTTTAGACTAATGCAAATCTGGACACATGATTAATAGGTGGCTGAAGAGGTTTAGAGTGGCTAGAGAGGTGAAGATCAGTGATCAAAGAGATGAAAATAAAACCCTAGGTTCAAGGGTAATTGTGATTTTTTAAAATTGAAAAACTTTAGTTAAAGTTGAAATTGTTAGTTTTAAAAACTTATAAGAGAAATTAATGAATTATATATGTTTTAATATTATTATTAAAATAATAATTTTACCCGTAATTTTAATTGAAAATTTTAACAGAAACTGGGTCATAGGTGAGACTTTAAGTTTTTAAAAGTTGGTAGTATAAGTTTGATAGTACATCAAACCTTGGGTGGGAATAAGTCTTTTGGCCTTTCTTTTAAAAGCAATTCGGTGACAAGACTTGGATCATGACATGACTTACTAATTAATTAGAGCGTCTATAACTTTTATATAAAATTAAGGGCGCGTGTAAGCTTTTGAATTTTATATAATGCATGTTACCGTAATAGATTAATTACAAATGTATGCTTTTATGGCATTTCGATAATTTATTAGGCTTTCGGGGATTAATTTATATTATGCTTTAAATATGAACCCCAGGTTGGTAGCTGACATTTACCCCTTTTATTACGAGAATGGGGCAGAAATGTCATTCAACTATGTCGAAGCCATTGATCCCAAGGGCAAATTCGGCATAGAGGAGAAAACAAAATCTGTCGAGATATTTATTGTATTTTATAGTCTTGACATATCAACTCACACAAATATTTATGATGCTTCTGTTGCAAACAAATTCAAATATTGAACCATCAAACAGAGAGCGTGACGCCAACCGCCTCCTCTATTGGATAACATCAAATCGAGGCCTACAATAAGTGGGAAAGACAGATCGCGCGTTATTTGAGATCTTAAAAAGGGCGTGAGTATAGGATAAAAGCAGACAAATTTGGTCTAAGAATGTTCAGCAGGTCACGTGAGATGACATGGGAGCTACCACTCTTGCCAGCGAAGATTTGATCCAGGGTTAGATTTTAAATCTGGTTAATAATATTTAAGTATCTCAGATCTATTTGTGAAATTAATCTTAATTAAAAAAATTAATTAGGAGCTGTTGAATTTATAATAACGGAAGAAATTTTCAAATACTTTACATTGACTTCAGAGATGGTACGAAAGTTGATTGTATAGGGTTTGGCCTGCAAGTTTGGCTAGATTCAGATCGCCGAAAGGCACCCAAGGTTTAATTTATTTTCAAAATCTCATTCTTAATTTTAAAAACTCAAACACTCAATAATTTGCCGTTAAAATTAACAAAATTTTTAAAATTTAATTGTACAGTTTTTATTTAATCAGTAATATTTTTTCTATTAGTTTTAAAAATTTACAACTTTTTACTAAACCAAAGTTTTAAAAAGTTATATTTTCCTTTTTACAATTTATTTTTCTTCCCCTTAGTTTTTGACCATTGGAACCCTCCCCTTCCTCCAACTATCCCCCAGTCTCTCTCCTTTTTGGCATTCTCTCTCTTCTGATGCAGATCGAACGAAGATAGCGTTCTTCAGCCATGAAGACGACCATCTCAGATGCCAACCATCTTTTTTTTTTCCGACAAAGAAGTACAAATCTCTCAAACGCCTTAGGGTCTCTCAAGATGGCCACGAAAAACGTCTTCGTCTTAAGAGATTCAATCGATTCAATCTATCTGTGTCGAGAGGGAGAAAACATTGGAAGAAGAAAGACTAGTGACCAGTTGAAGGTAGTCGGAGATGATTTTGATGACTAAAAAATGTGGGCAAGAAAAATAAACCTAGGGGAAATATAACTTCTTAAAACTTGGGTTTGTGAGTAAATTATTAGTTTTTAAAATTATGCCAGTGGAAATAAGGAAAATTTTTTTATTTTACATGTTAAATGATAATTATACCATTAAATTTAATAAATTTTACTAGCTTTAATAATTAATAAATGAGTATTTAAGTTTCTAAAACTTAATCAATACAAACTTGAGAATATACTAAACCTTCTGTGGGAGTAAGTCTTTTTGCCATTTCTGAAATTAGAACTAGAAGTATCTAAATTTATCTTCATCCTGTTGCATTTAATGAAATTGACATTCTCCTGTTTTTTTTCCCTTTGTTTCTTTATGGAAATTGATCTTTCTTGTTTTGATAATTGAAATAACCATTTTTAAAGACACTCATTTTTAACCTTTGATTTTTACATAATACTTGAATCTACCTTTGTTAAATAGTTAAAACTATTTTTTGAGCTGACTTCTTTTTTAATTACTAACAAAAAATGAACAAAATGGACCCATTAAATTGACAAGACTATTGGATCATTTGGGCTACCATAGGCCCTTTTCCACATATTTCTATACCATCTTTTACATGGACAATGATTTTTTTTCAGGGGATGTTAATTCAAATACCCAAATTTTATGTGCCATAAAAAAATACCTGCATTTTGTGGAGTTAAAAAATTACCCAAAACTCTAAGGAATTAAACAAAAATGCCCAAATATCTAAAATAATATAAAAAATACTCTTCATTTATTCTATATAGACCAAATATCTAATATAATACCAAAAATAACCTTGATTTATTTTATATAAACTATACCCTACAATGCATTCACATGCGCAATCTACTCATTATTGGACATTATTATTTTGATATGATGGAAGAAGACTACAATGCATTTATGTCTATTGTTTATTTGTTTTTGTCAGTTGTTTTGAGTAAAGGGTATTTCAATAATTTTCTTTTTTGCAAAATTTGTTGTATTATTAAATTTTACTTCTAACAATGCGCTTATGATCAATAATAGTAATATTTTCCTCTAAAGGATAATATTTCTAGAGAGGGCATTATAAACTTGTTACAGTGCGAATCTTAACATAACACGACCTGTAGACATAGTAGATTGTGTCAAAGTTGGCTCAACTAGACTCAGCACGACCCACCACCTCTTTTAGGTAGAATAATTCATTATTCTATTATGACCAGTTCACTGATTCAATAGTTTAGTCTATTAACATGACCCAAAATATGAGCTTTTATAGTACAACAATATAAGTATCCAGGGGTTGTTTGGTTTGTTGTAAATGAAGATTATCTTAGTAATTTATCTTTTATTAGTTATATTACCTTGTTTAGTTTGTCATTAACAAAAATTACGATAATCTTCTATTATTAATGGTGATCTGATAAGTAATATAAGTGATAATCTTATTATCATATTCACCTTAGGTATTAAAATATTATTAATATAATCTTGATTTTATTATAATTATATTATTATTTATTATATTTTTAGGATAAAAATAAGCTCATTTTTAATTAATATAGCAAGTAATATAAAAAATATTTAACAATAATTATACTTAAGGGTATTTAAGTAAAATAATATACTAGTATTCTTTTATTACTTATAACCAAATATAATAATTATTTATACCTACTAAATTTTATCAAATTTTATTAAATATAGTAATAATTTATATTTAGTAATCTCTTAAATAATTTATCTTTAAGATAATATTTTAATTTTAATTATAAAATATTACTCAAATCAAACATACCTTTAGGTGATTTATAGCTTTTGATTAATGATATCTGAAAGTCTCGTAAATCATCCAAAGTTTTAAATTTAAGTAATTCTTATATTGGAGATGAATATTAAGATATTTTACTTTTATACGTCTGTTGCCATCTTATTAAATAAAATCTATAAATCACGTAAATACTTACCTGTTGCAAATTTGGCCATCCCTATATGAGCTTCATTATCCAAATTTGGCTATCCCAATGTATTTACGCATGCAAAATGACCTAAACTTTGTATCTCTAAGCCATTTTTTTCCCCATCCCTGTACACTTGTGCATGCAATTACACCATAACCAAATTTGATGCACCAAAAGTGAAATCAAAGTGGTGGGTCTTGGGGTTTTGCATGAAAATAGATGGTAGATGAGAAATATTGACTAGAAAATGCGAAACATGCTAGGCATGGAGCTCAAATTTAGACCCTACCCATGTGCTTGTGTTTAAGATTGTGAACATTTTCATGAATTGACATTACATAAAGCATTCTCCTTAAGGAGGAAAAAAAAAAAACACTGCATCCCAACTGATTTCCGAACCCCATTATTGCTTTTAAGACCATCAAAAGATTAAAATTATATAAAAAAGAAAAACAAATTGAAGACAAGGTCTTCAAGGTGCTAGCAAAGGCCTTAGAAGAGGCATCAGACGATAATTACCTTTTTTTAAAAATCAAATAATATTATTCTTCCCTTGGGGTTCAGAGTAGCCAAGGCCATATTAATAAAAATGAAGAATGTGGATTGACCTAAATAGTAGAAAGCAATGGTTAGGAAAGGATAGCAAGACAGATTGGGATTCCCTTCCATTCCATGGGCCACACAACCAATGAGCTAAAACTCTACTGATTAGGGACCCTTTTCAGTTTAATCCCATTTAACCATTTTTAATTTTTTTCTTACAGTATTTTGTATGAATCTTTAATGACAAATATGAAGAAACATCTCTACATAGAGATGATTTGGGTACACTGTGATGTAATTATCATCTCATTGGTATATAACTTGTTTGGATAATAGAGTCTCCAATTCAAGTTACTGAGATTATAGCTTGTTTGACAATATTACTTAGCCACCTTTATTCTTTTATTTCCATATATAATAGAACACTTTTCATGTTATTTTATTGTGGAGCCTGCCTAGTCCTACCCAAAAGCCGACATTAATCCAGCCCGTTTTGACTTTCAATGCAATTGAAGGAAAAAAAAAAAAAAAGAAAGAAATCCCTGACATTGAAAACCTTTGATGACTTGAGGTTTTTTTTTTTTTTTTTTCAATTATTTGTTTTGACCCTTTTACATTCAATCACTACGAAGCAACCTCAAATGTAAGCAATATACGTATAAATTCATAATTTCAAGTGTTTGCAGTTCTTATTGACTAAATTTAATTATTTAGATTATGAGCAATAGAAATTCAACACTACATGTCAAACATTAGGAATGTAAGGATATTAGTTATTAATAAAATTATGTGAACACACTTTTTATATATAATCTCAGTATATAGATAATATATCATTATATAGTTAGATAATTTTAAATTAAAGATAAAATAATATATGATCACATGATGATATATCATCTGTATGCATAAATTATATACAAAAAAATGTATATACATAATATTACTTTTAATTTATTTGTAACGAAAAAATGACTTCCAAAATATTTATAGATTATTATTTTTTACCAAATAAATAGACAAATGGGTAAGAAAAATATATATTAATTTCAGTGAATAAAATTATTAGTAAAAAGTTGGGACGAATAAAAAAGAGTGAAGAGGACGTGCTTTGTTTGAGTCTCATCTCATGTTCCAACTCCAGCCTCCTTGCAAAAGGCATAACTCCTTCTGCATCTCCACTATTCATTTATTTGGAATACTTCAACCTAATCCTGCGGCTAATGTTTTGAAGTCCTATTTATATATTTTGATAATAAAAATGCATTTTTATTATAGTGTTACTAAGTCAAAACTCTTTTTCAAATCAAATTTTTATAAATACAACATTCATAATGATAATTAGCACTAATAGATAATTATTGTAGTCTACAACTTGAAAAAAAAGTCACAACCATAATACTATCTTTTCTAAAAACTACAAATAAAAAAAAAAAGAGGCGAAATCCACAATAACTTTCATAATCTATTTAACATTAAATAATAGATTATATTTATTTTTGAATCACTTCCCTCAATTTTGATAGTTATAATTAAAATGTAATTACTCTCCTATTTCATCGAATCACGACAACATTTATCAAACCAATAAATTTCATACTTTATAAGATAGTTGTGTATGTAACCATGTTCTCCACTTATACGAATTCCTTACAATAGAGAGATTAAGAGAGAACACTTTTAACATTCAATGACCGATTTACTATTACAACTTCATAATATTGTTTATTATTTTTACTACCTATATAATAACAGTTATATGGACATAGTTTTTTTGTATTTTCAATTGAATCATGTTAAGAATCAACTTTTTATTTTTGTGTCTTTTCTTATTTGTATATGAAATATTAGGTTCGAATTCACTCATGATGGGTTGACTTAATCTAGTTTGTTTAACTGCCAAAGGACAGTTGGTGTGGAAGTTAATGATAGTTAGACTTTTATTTAAAGTCTAAAACTACCTCCCTTTCAAAAAGTGATTAATGTAATTTTTATAGAAGGAGAGTTTCTTCTTCTTCTCCCCACACAGAACAAAGTGCACATAAACTTATATCTCCCAAGGATTACAATACTCGGACAATGAGGTTGTGAAAATGACTCACGTCAAACCCTCGGAATGTAATCGAACAAACCACATGAACAAAAATTGAATCCGGGTATGCGTCTTTGTTTACACTGTTTATAAAATTGAATTTGGCATGAATTAAATGTTTCCAACATTGATATCAGAGATAGGTTGTATATATATCATTTTTTGTGTGAATTAAATTCTATATTTTGTCACTAACATAATATGAATTTTTGATTTGTGATTGAAATTTTGTTTAAATTTATATTTTGGGCACAAATTAAATTCGACCATTATTGCATGAAATTGGTGATTGGAAATGTGTTAAATAGTTGCCTGGAATTGTATTACATGCATTGAATTAAAAATAGCCTAAAAACGATGCTGGAATTGATGAATTTAGAGCCAAAAATCATAACCCATGATGTGACTTTCATGCCACCGTTTCATATGATTTTGATGACATTGGAGCTGGAAGTTGCTATGAGAAGACTCGTTGTTAAAGGAGCTTCAAAAGCCCTATATTCTTGTCGCCGAATAATGGCCAGAAGACAACTAATTGAACCCATTGAGATCTAAGGTTCATGGTGTGATTCAACTTGCAATCGAATTGGGAAAACTCGATTGCTCGATCTGTTTGATCAACGGGTCAACTAGGTTGAAACCAAACTAATCAATGCCCACCCAGGTTAGTTGATTGATCAATGATCAAAGTTTGACCAATCATCAGTCAATATCGATCCTTCAATGTGTGTAAGCGCATGAAGGAGAGTGAGAGACCTTTCTCAACACATGGCAATGCGTTTGGCTCACTCTCGACACATGAAAGCGTGTGCATGCACTGTTTCAGTGCGTACAAGTGTGTGCGACATTGACTTGAAGCGTGAAGGTGCATATGATTGTGTTTTAGTGCGTGAGACACTGTTTTTGATGTGTTTGGGTGCGTGACGCCTATTTTTCAAAATGTGACAGTTGTGTGATGCTCAGATCTACTCGTGGAATATAATCTATGGGTCTTATGGAGCGTAAAGCATGTAATACATTATTCCGACTCCTAAGCACACCAATACATGCAAGCTTGTTGACTAGAGACCATCATATTAAGTAGATGATGTGATCATTTGATAATCTATTGGTGCATGTTGAGACTATATATATATACAATAAAAATTTAGACTAAATGACGTGATCTCTTAATTGGAAAAGAGATGGTATATAGTCTAGCCATATTCATGCATGACCATTAGTCCCATAATCAATGATCTTGTTCAAGGCAAGAATATGAAATTTTTGGGATTGAGTGGATACAATACAATTTGCTAAAGAGCAACACAAAGTAATGTACGTGAGAAAATCCACCGCTTTGTCGTTATTCTCAAATTAACGAAATGCGAGGTCTTTGGCCTATCATAAATGACATTAAAAACTTATCATGGATATAGTGCCTCTATGATTAATACGGGCTAATGAAATGGTCATAATCATAATAAATGATTTATTTGTCGTATCATATATTTTATATATGTTAAATGTGAAAATTTTGAGATTGACAACATTTAGTAAAATTCTCATCTAACATTAATATTGATGCAATTAAATTGAATTTTAAAATGTCAAGTATTTTAGTTATAGAAGATGATTGGAAACATAGTGAACTTTCAATTTTGTACCTTATGTGGGATATTTTAACTTTTAACGTGTAACTACGACAATTGATATATATTTGATTGCATTAATTGAGTTGTATCTGACATATATCTCTATGATCTAATTAATTATAACATCCTAGGACATGATGACCGATTTGAATAAAAATGATACTGAATAGGGATAATTACAATGTATGACATTTAATAATGCACAATATCCTAGAGAACAAAAGACTTTGGAGGTTGTAAATTAGGTTATGATAGAGTCACAACAGACTAAGGGATAAAAACCCAAAAGGTGTCTTACACAAACATGATATGGATGCACATCATATATGTAAGAAGTAAGACTCATTTAGTGTGATATTTTAACCTATTCCATGAATAACGATATAGTATACGAGTACTAGTAATACTTAATTGCATATGTTATAAGTATGGTTTTGATAGAAAAGTTTGGGGGAACTGCAACCCTGAATGAAGACAGTTGATTGTTAATTTTATAAAATGCCAAATATGAGTATAGAACTGAAGTCAGCCACACGTAACCTAACAAATGACCAATAGGTTCATATAGTAAAACGATCTCTTTTCGAAAATAAGAGTCTATAAAGGTGGATATGACCCATACTAAGAATGTAAGGACTTTTGTTGATAGTTTTTGCCACATAGAACTAGAGGACAAACACTCTTGAGACAGTTAGACCAGATACTCATGCATACATTGTAGAGTTAAGTTCCAAAAGTAGTTTATGGTTTTAAAAGTAAATGCTCTGAGTTCAAGTAAAGGAAAGAGGTTGCATAATGCTCAAAGAATAAGAGCAAAGATTTAAAACTAGAGAGTGATGAACACACTGGAAGAAGAGACATAAACAAGATGATTTTGTTATAATTAAATCAATGAGAGTTATTTTGCCCATGAATGCATGGAGTTGAAGATAATATTGTCACATTTTATATAAAGTGATGAAACTTTAGTTTCTAGTACTATGATATTAATTGAGTATTATCCTACATGGATTATGGATTTAGAAGACACCGACCAAGTAGTTTATGACAAAGAAGTTTTAATTGATTTTTGTCAAATTCTGAAGAACATGAGTTTGATTTATGTAGGTAACAACACAAGGGTTAATGTAAGAGAAATATACACGAACAAATAAGTTTTGCAATGTGGTCAAATCCTATACTTGCATGAAATTCAATATGCTCCAAATATTCAATGAATCTTGGTCATAGTACTTGTTCTTCTTAAACTAGAATATAATGTGAATTTCTTTGGATGCTTTATCAAAATATAATAGAATTAATTTCTATGGATTTGGTTTGTTGGTTAAATGGTTATATGGTTATATGGTGTTTGTCACCCTTTATTATGATAATGTTAGTTTTCATTATTTGCTTCTCTTATATGTATGGATGTGAATGCAAATATATGACATGCTAAATTAGGACAAGTTGGCCAAGATGGATTGAATAGATTGGCCTATAAAAGTTTATTAGGAACTTTTTTTATAAATAGAACCGTTTAGCGGGAAAAACTGCTAGAAAACCATTTAACAAAATTGTAAGAGTTTGACCTTTTTTGCAATTTATATATTTAGGTATATATGTTCCTTTGAATGTAAAATTTGAGAAGGTATATCATATTTCATTACTTATGTTGAGAACTATGTTTGATTCAATCTTGTCTACTTGATCTCTCATGAATCAAAAGTAGTAGACTATTTTAGAAACTATATATAATTGATGTTGAAAATCAATTAGATAAAATTGATAAAATTTTTTAAGAACTGACCAAAATCTTGAATATTTGTCTAAAAGTTCAAGGAATTGGGTAATGAAAAAATAATATGACAATTGATAATTCCAAGGACTTCGCAACAAAATAATGTAGTGGAGAAGAGTAATTGAACTATATTAGAATTATTTAACATCACTTTGTGATGATGTAATATTAATTGCTACCTATCTACTTAACCGAGTGCCTACTAAATCAGTTGCTTTCACTCCCTATAAGTTATGGGTAGGTAGACAACCTAAATTAAAAGATTACAACTTTAGTGGTTCGTAGTGTTTATCCATAACTTTTCCTATAAGTTTGAAAAATTAAGATTGAGCAGAAAGGAATGTATCTTTATCAGATACGTTGAATACTTTAAAGGTTATATGTTCATTAGGGAGGATTTTACTGGAAGATGATTGAAACTATATTAAGAGATGTTACATTCATAAATAATATTTTTCCTAATAGGGATGATATTGAAAAAGAATTTTTCATCTGTATGAGATGTGAGAAGAATGAGGATATATATATCTTAACAACCTTTAATTGAGTCCTAAGAGATAATATTTATATTTATTCCAACCAGTGGAAGTAAATGCAATTGAACTCCAACCTGTTTTAGATGGTGGGAGCAATGACGCTTAATTGCTTGGTTCATCCATCTTAACTTAGTAAGAGCAATGAAATTATGCTTTAATCTATTTTCAAATAGTGGGAGCATTGATTCTCAATTGAGTAGAAATAGACATCCAAAGACATTTTAAATTGAAAATAAGGTTTTTATAACCACTCCCAAGAAGTTAAAAAACCTAAAATTTGAGAAGAAGTTGACTCATCTCTTGATAAGGAACAATGGTAAGATGCATTGGAAGAAGAAGAGAAATACATTAAAACAACCAAGTCTAGAGTTTGGTTGACTCACCACCGTGTTGGAAACCCATTGTTCCCAATGGGTTTGACTCAATCATAAGACGAATGATTCAATAAATAAATATAATTTTGTCTTATGGTGAATAACTATATCCAATGAATAAGTATAGATTGTGAAAAAAAATGTTTTCGCCATTTGTAAAATTTACTTCAGCCTATTTTATTCTAGATGTAGTAACATATTTAAATTAGAATTGAATAAGATGAATATCAAGACAACTTTCCTTAGTGGAGAACTTGACAAAGAAATCTGCATGAAAAGAGATATAAATCTTGTTGTTATAGGTCTGAAACGTAAAATGTGCAAGCTTAAAAAATGTTATATAACTTAAAACTGTCATCCAAACAGTGGTACTTGATATTTCATAAGACTTTAAATCTCATGATTTTAAGATGATTAATTAAGACTATTATGCCTATGTGACAAAGTCTGATGACAAATTTGTAATTCTATCTCTGTGTAATAATATGAGATAACTAAAAATGATTTTGAAGTAAGTGATGATCATCAAAGGATGGTTGTCCATGCTTTTGACCTAAAGGATGTGAATAAGTAGATTACATATTGGGAATTAAAATCCAGAGGGATTGTTCAAAGAAGCTTTTGACTTTGTCATATGAGCACAATATTCAAAAGATTTTAGAATGAATCAATATAGTAAACTTCAAACTCATTGACATTGTTCTTGTTGACAGACTGGTTAGTTGATATAAGTTAATACTGAAAAGAGCACTGAAAGGTTATCTATAGAATATTGATATATTTAAAAGACTCAATGAATTATTGCTTATCTAATTAAAGATCGAATTTACGTTTAATTAGCTATTGAGATGCCAGTTGGGGAGGTAATTTAGACCAACACAAATCAATTTATGACTATGTTTTCTTACTCTAAAAGGCTCATATTTTGGAGTGATAAGAAACAAACATGTATAGTCTTATCCATAATGGAGGTAAAGTATATAGCTTATTTAGTGATTGTGCAAAAAACTGTTTAGTTAAAGAAGATTCTTTATGAATATGGGAAAATAGGACAATATTGTCAGAGTAATAGTTATTCATTGAAATAATCAATAAGGGATAACTTTCATAAAAGATCTCGAGTTTTATAGCATAACAAAATATATCGACATTAGACAGAATGTTTTAAGAGACATCATTTTCAAAAAAAAAATGATCGTAATTCTATGCATTGTATGATCACTGATCCTTTGCCAAGATTGTTCCAAGAAATGTATATTTTGCACCTGTTAAATCTCTTGAATTGTGTAGATTGTGATTGATAAGTTGTTGATGACACAAGATTAAAAACCATGAATTTATATTCATTTTATTTCGAACTTGCATCTTAAAATTTTTGGGTTTTTCACTGTATACATGTCATTTTTAGCTCAACAAGATTATAATATCATAAAAGTTAGAGATTGACTCACTCAAACAAACAATTGACTTTGGCGCTGAGAGAGCGAGCAAAGATGAGATATTGTTTTTGAGAAATGTGGTGTTTATAGAGCATGCCAATGAGAGACAAATTTCTCGAAAAAAGATTTGTTGAGGTTAAAATATCACTTTGATGATCAATCAAGATGAGGTTATCAATAAATATATTTGAAAATGACCAATTTAGATTTTTCACGTCCAAATAACTTGTGAATGTTAGATATGAGTTTTTAATATGGATAAATATCTGCATGTGTAAAGATGATTAAAAACTCATGTTAGATATTGAATACAACGATTGAACTAAGATCTGTACAGGGTTGGTAATGATATTTGAGAAAATACACACTGTAACACATGATTAATATCATGTGTGAATAAGTAAGACAACTAGTTGAAATAGTGAAACATGACTAGAAAATCAACATCCCTAAACATCCCTACTCCCTCACTATATGCGTCTTTATGAGGATGTTCTCATATTGGTACCTTTTGACTTTTTGTTGTTGTTTGATGTTTATTCTTAGTATTACTATCTTAGCTTGACATTCATGATCATACATGGTTCGGTTTATGAAACATGACTAGAAAATCAACTAAGTTTAAATTGAACATTTTAAGTAGAAGATGAAGATTTATATATTACATGTGTCCATTGGCCTATCGATTATATCATTCATATGAAAGAATGGACTTGATAATGGATATATAGAAAAATAACACAATGATAATGAAAGATTAAAAGGAGCTAGTGTTATCGAGTAAGTCCGAGGTGTTGCTAGTCTAACGTTTTATTATGTTTTATTTGGGTTGAAGTGATTATGTTATTCCTTACAAATACATAGTATTTAGCTCCTAAGTGCAGGTTGTTAGCGAGGTCGCATGACACATTTATGAGTATGAAACATATTGTAGTATGAGATTATGTGGATAAATATTTGGTTCAGATTTTTTATCATGTGTGAGTGGAAGGTATTGAATCCGAATCTACCCATAATGGGTTAACTTGATCCAATTTGTCTAACTACCAAAGAGCAGTTGGTGTGAAAGTTCTTGACAGTTGGACTCTTATTTAAAATCCAAAACTGCCTCCCTTTCAAAAAGTGGTTAATGTAATTTTTATAGAAGGAGAGTTTCTTCTTCTTCTCCTCACATAGAACCAAGTGCACAAAAACTTATGTTTCCCAAAGATTGCAATACTCGGGTAAATAGAATCGTGGAAATGACTCACGTTAGACCTTCAAAGCATAATTGAATGAGTCGTATGAACAAAAATCGAATTTGGGTATGTGTTTTTGTTTACAGTATTTACAAAATTGAATTTGACATGAATTAAATATTTTCAACGTGAAATTCCAATGAAGTTAAATAAATTTTTTGTTGGTGCAAGCTTCCACACTAACAAATGGCAATAATATTAATAAATTTCATAATAAACAACCATAGATTGGAAGATTTTTAAAATTAATTATTTCAAATGTTAAACAATTTTAATGATAATATTATAATATATTATCTTTGATCATGTCAAATACCCTTATTTAATAATAAAGATGAAATTAGAAAACTAACTTTTTTTATTGAACAGGTGAAAAATGCAAGGATGTTTTTACCTTTATAATTTTATAAAGTTTGAATATTTTCCCAATCACCCAAAATTTATTCCGAGTTTACAATGCTAAAATATGACCTCATTCTTAGATTACCGAAAAAATCTACCCTATTATTTTATTGCCCAAAGACTCCACTTCACTTTTACATTTTTACCCCATCATGACATTTTGCAAAAATGCCATGTCATATATAAATATATATCAATTTTTTTATTATACATAAATAATCTAAAATATAAAATATTTAAAATATCTTTATATTTTGTATTTATTCAGACAAAACTTATTTAGTCAAACATAACTTATCTAGTTAAGATATAAAATTTATTTATTCACTCAACCAAAGTTGAGATATGAGATGAAATAAAGTGAAAATATGAAATTTTTCGACGGCTTTGACGATAGAAAGGTTGGACGTATGGTTGGCCAACTGGTCAAGTATCTAACCAATGTATTTATTTTAAAAAAATTGATAGTTAATTACCTAACAAAATAATTTATTTTTAAAAATTGGTTAGATCGATGGGTTGATTGGCCTAAATTGGTGGGTTAGATGCTTGGGTGGTCGGCCAACCGATCTGACCAATCTATCCAAACAATCCCAAATCTTAAAATTTTATTATTTTAATGACAAAGTCAAATAAAAAAATAATTATATTTGTATAAGGAAAAAAAGATAATTATATATATATTTATGACAAAAAAATGACTATTTTAATTAACATCTATGTCATGATGCAATTGTAAGAATTTTTATGATTCACATGACATTAAGATGTTATTTTATCAAGTATAATAGTATTTATTTGATAAAATAAATTAATATAAGATTTTCAATACCGAAATTCTATCAACTAATATAAAGATGTGACTTTTATGATAAAAAGATATGATTCTTCCTAATGAAAAGAGGTGATTCTTTATGATGAAAAGAAACAACTCTTTGCTAATGAAAATATGTGACTTTTGATGGAAAGTCACCATTAATTCTATAAATAGGAGTTGGTCATCTCTCTACCCCTAACACACATTTAGTTTTCACAACACTTACATTACAACACACTAATAGACAACTTATATATAAAATTATATTAAGTTGTTTTTATCCATCATTAAGTCAAGGGGTTAAGTGAGAGAAATTAACATTCTCTATACTTCTTCATGAATTCTCTTTATGATTGACACGTTATAAAATATGATGAAATCAAGGTATGTTTTTTATCTTCATTTAATGTAAAAAAATGAAGTTTAAGATTTATGGGTATAATAATTGTTTCTGCTTTAAGATAATTATTAATAACTTACAACAATTTCTTATTTATTTATTGAAAAATAATGGTACTGATCACAAATTAAAAAAAAGTCAACAAATATATTGATTTTTTAGGGGGAGGACTAGTTTAATATATTTATACTATTTGATTTTAAATATATCGTAAGGATTTAAAAAAGCTTATATGGGATTTTCTTGTCAATAATAATATATAAAATTACATTTTATTATATAAATTTCATAAAGTATGTTAATTTAATATCAAAATATAAATAAAAATTTTATTTTTTCATATTTTATGTATTTTTTGAAAATTCATTAGTAAAATGTTCTTTTAAACCAAAATCTTGACATATAACTAGTAAGAATAAAATAATATAGGAGAGAAATGCACACCAAAATTTTCATACCAAATAATAATAATATATTATAAATTTCTATAAAAAGAAAAGAATTCGTATAGCAATTCAAAAAATTTATTCAAAATACATCTTTTGTTATAATTCAACACATAAATTTTTTTAAAACTTTAATTAAATAAAAAATAAATAATATTATAAATACCTATTTTAAATATATAAATAAATTATTTATTTTTAATTTAAAATTACTCAATTATATAATAATACACATAAAATATAAATTCATTTATATACTTAAAGTAAATTTACGTAATTTTATTATAAGAAAATAAGTGAATTTCAGTAATATAATTGATTCATCATATATTGAACATGATATGGATATGATCAAACCAAATTTAATAAAATTATGCATAAAGAGAATATAAGGAAGTCTATATTTAATGTGTATTTTAATATAATTAAGTGATTTAAAATTAAATATAAAATAACACTAATCATGTGATAAGATATATATTATATATATATATATGTATGTGTTTATACTTAAAACGAATAAATATAATATCACTAAATTAAATTATAGAATGGCCTGAATCAATACATGGATCAACCGGACCGGCTCACTTGCCGTGATTCTGACCCTTTTACTATAATCACCTGACACCTTTAACGGAGTTGCAGTGATCTGAAAAATTAAGTTAAAAAAAAAAAAATTTAAGCTGTTGAGGCTGAGGCTGGGGCTGTGAGGAGCATTGTCTTTTCTCTCTTTTATTTTCTTTCTTCCTTTGAAAAAAAAAAAGCCTGTCTTAGTTTTTGCTTGTGTACTTCTTCTCCTTAAACAATCTCTCAGCATGTACCTGTTTTAACTTCTCACAATTCCTAGTTTTCCTCACATTCTTTACTGGACACGCATTATTGTGTCTTGTCTTTGTACTGCCCATTTGTAAGTATACAGTTTTCTTTTTCTACTTTTTTTAATTACTCATTTTGGTTGCATTCTGGTTTTTCTTTTTATCTGGCTTTTTAGTTTTCACCAAGTTGGTAATGTTTTATGGCGAAAGTTTCATTCTTTTCGGCGACAAGTTTATATAGGCATTGTTTGTGCTTTTGAGTTCTGGCTTGTTCTTGTTTTACGTGCATGCAGTGGAAGAGTAACAAAGTAGCATGAATGCTTCGGTTAGTTTCGTAAAAAATTGGGTTGATTGATGAAGATTTTCCGTTTAAACATTGAATCCACGTGTCATTACATATAGTTTTCAGTAGAGCATGTCCATCAAATGCATTAGTTGGGTTAATGTTTTTATGAGGTCAGGTCAGTTTGGCTATAATTGATTGGGTTTCTAGGTAAAAGTTGGTCTTTTTTGACTTTAATCAAGTCAATGTTGGTTTGGTTAGTTTGATGGATCGGGTTATTGAGTATTCTTAACCCAGTTTTGAGCTGTTTCTCTAAAACCTAATTGGATTTTTTTTAAACATCAACATTAATGATTCCAGGATTCCATTCAATGATTGGTGGCTCCGACCAATCGGGAGGGGCATGAGCACATGTATCATGTCGTTAGTGGGTTAGGCAATGCCATCACCACAGATTAATGTCACAAAGTCATGACAAAAGCAGTGGTGCAAGTTGTGACAAGTCACACAACCAATGATAGCTTTTCGAGGCTCAATGGAGTCTAGAAGTTTTTTCTGTCGATCAGGAAGAGGAGTGAGCCGGCTCATGCTGACAGTGACTTAGGTGCCTCAAAATTTGCCACAAATTGTGAAAGCCTCCAGCGACGACAATTAAAGGCTTAATTGAGTCGAAAAACTTGGTTAATTACATAATAGATTTTGTGTAGATTGAGATTAAACCTTAAGACTACAAGATTAGGGATTTTCGAACTTTGATTTTAACGTTTAATGAATTAATTAAGAACCTTAAATTAAAATTGAACCAAACCTGATTTTGAAGAATCTTAATTTTGAAATTTTTAATCCCAGTTCTTAGTCCTTAAATTTTAGATTCTATTATCTAATGCGCCTTACTTTAATATCACGTGTAAGATAAAATTTACTTGAATAAATTAAATCAGTATGATCCACAGGATTTCGCATAAGTTATAAAATACTGAATTAAAAATTTGTAGTATCATAAGAATACCTGATTGAGTCATGTCTTTTGAATATGTAGAGTAGCTGAAATTTACATGTATTGAAATGACTGGTCTTGCTACCTTCCTAAGAGATAACTTTTAATGGATAAGACTATTTTGTTAGAGTTTTGATGAGGAAACTTTCCAATATATAATGGGTTATTGGACGTTCATTAAAGGTCCAATAAACCTTGAAGCCCACACTAATGCTGTTTATGTAGATCACAATCTTTAAAGTGTATTGGGCTTAACTTATTCATCCGTAATTGTAATTGGATTATACAATTTCCTTTTGTTTGTGTTAGGTACCTAGGCAGAATCCAGCAACAACTTTCAAGAATAATGAAGATTTTAGTAAATGTATTGCAATTCTAGGAAAATTTAAACAAATTTTTTGCAATAAAGTTTCACTTCTAATATTGTATATCTTTTGCTATTGAACTATTCTTCCATTCTCCACGACTCATTCAAACATTTCCAAGTTTAATCTATAAATTAATAATAAGTACATATCAACAAAAGGCTTCATTCATTCATCATATTCCAAAAGTTACATTTTTTCAAGTTCATACCACTATAGAAGCTAATTACAAAAGTTAAAATTCAACAACTGCACAGTAATTTCCATAACAGATAAAACTATTGTACACCAAAACAACATAGCTCACAACAACAGTTCCTAGGCTCTTCGAGAGGCCTTTTCTCTCTCATCTAACTTGCTATATTTTCTTCTGAGATTCATTCTAACTCTTCAGTTTGCATTTCCTCCTTTTTGTTGGTCTCAACTACCAAACCTCTCACCCAAGTGTCTTATTGCTTCATTGTGGTTGGTTGCACTGATTCTTGTAAACTTGCCACTTGTTTGAGTTTCAAGCTGCCTGATGTACTCATTTCCTTGTCTCCCTTTTTGCTTTTCATTTAGGCCTTTCTCTTGTAGGGAATATAAACCCGAGACCTAATATTACCCTTCCTATCGAGAGACACTTTGTCCTCAAGGTGTAAGCACCGGTTGCCTTGCCCTACTGCTTGCCACCCAAAATTAGAACTTCTTAGAGTTGAGCCCTTGTTTTGATTTTTTATCACACTTGACCTCTCAAAATCCACTCTATTCAGTTCCAATGGGTCATTAGATTTGGTTAAAATCTTTGTTTGAGAGACCTCCAACCATACAAAAATCAACACCATTAAGATGTTGATTCTAAATAATTGAGTTGGAATCAATAAACTTTTTCGGCTGTGCCACAGGGTAACAACCGCAGAGGGCAAAAATGAGGAGCAAGGAGAACATGCTACAATAGCTGCTGCAACTTTCGTAAAAGTTGTTGTAGTTGCTATCATTTCTTGTGCCCCTTTTCTAAGCTGAATACAGTCACCCTCAATGACAAATAACTTTAGGTGATGGCCACAAAGTCATCAAGCTCTTTGTATTGTTTCTTATAATCATGCTAGTGTAAAGGTGTAAGCATTTTGCTAAACCTATCTAGTAGCGTTGAATTGATTTGAATTTTACCACTAACTAGGATTGTGCGTACTATGTATGCCAATAAAAATCTTTCATCAAAGAGACTAGAGTCTGAAGTCTTTCTTGCCATTAGTGTATTTGTATGTGTATTTGAGACCAATGCTTCAGGCATAGTTGCACCATTGCCATTCATGATTATGGTTTCACCAAGATCGATCGATTGATTGTATTATCAGATAGAGGTGCACTTGTTGTAGAACTTTGTTGTTCTACCTTTACAACTTCCTCCTGTAGTCTATTACCAGTTAAATTCACATTATGTTGCACCTTGGAACTGTTTTATTCAATGCTCTTTAGTCTTAAGACATCACAAAATTGGGAAGAAACTTGTGACAAGTTCTGGTAAGTTTGATGAGCAACAAGGTAGCTTCTATTCATTGACTTAAAAACCTGTGCTTTAGCAGTTGATGATGAAGCAGTTGGTATGCCAGGCACACGATCAGTTTGAGTGGATGCATTGCTAAATGAAGCAAAAGAAAAAGCATTATCTGAATTTGAATTTGGGTGAGGCCCATCACTAGAATTCATTGTGCCACCTCCATTTGCATCTAGTTGGCTCTCATTGTTCTCACCAAATTGAGGTACATCCTTGGAAATTTTTTGTGGTACACGTGACTCATTCGTGAAAGTTCCATTCCTTTCTCTTGCCTATAGCATCCTAAAATATTCACATAATGGAGCAATATCATCAAGAATAGTACGAGCTAGATAATTGTTTGACCATGCGTGTCTAAAAAAATGGTGTTTCAAAAGCTTATTTGATGTTGGTTTTTTTTAAATCCTTTACTAAGCAAGCAATTACCATCTCTTTAAAAGACTTTGAGAACCTTTTATCTCTTTCATAATCAAGACATGGAGATGCATTTTTTAAGGTCATCAGCAAAACTTTCATTGGTGGATACTTTGAAAAGGGAGCATGGCCATGAGCAAGTTCGAAAGTGGTTATTCCAAATGACTAGATATTTGCTTTAAAGTCATATCCATGCAATTGCTGCATCACTTGAGGAGCCATCCGACATGGAGTTCTAACAAAAGTAGTTCTAGTAAGAGAGATTTTGATTGGGCTAGGTAGGAATATGTGAGTTTGGGTAAGAGTTTTATTTGTAATTGGGTGGTTGGATTGTGCAAGTGGGCTAATTTTAGTTTTGGTTTAATGAAAAGATGAGTTTGGACTGGGGTAAAAGTGGGCTCATATTTGGTGTGAGCCAATTGGGTTTCAAGTTTGGTCTTGGGCTTGGATTTTTATTAGGTATGATTGGCTAAGTATTGTGGTTTGAATTTATTGGTATAAAGGTTTTTGGGCTGAAATATATAATATATAAGTTTAGTTGAATTTGGGTTGGATTGGGTGTTTAAGAATTGGGTTATAATGGATTTGGTTTTAATTGTAATGGGTTTGGGTTGTGGACTCTTGGGTTATCCCAATTTGGTTTTGGATCAGGCTTAGTAGTTGGATTTGATTTTGAGTTGAATAAAAAATGTTTTGGGTTGGAATCAATTAGTGTGGTGTGATTGGGTATTGGGCTAGGTTTAATAGTGATAGATTTAGGTTTAATGAGTTGCTTTTGGGCTGGGTAAACGGGTTATTGGGTCAGGTAGGGTTATAAACCCTTCTTCCTTTTTCTTTTCCAATCGTAACTTTTTCTTCCTTTCTTTGTTTCCTAGTTTTTGAGTGCCTAATAATTGGTTACATCTCTGTGGATTTCTCATTTTCTTCCTCTTTTTGCTTTTTGTTTTCTTCGACTTTTATTGTCTGCTCTATCCTTATCGCCAGTGGTAGTTGATTCCCATATGAACTAATGGATTCTGATAATTGAAACTTGCCAAAACCCAGCATTTTTTCTTTTTGACGACCTATTTACATCGATGGGTCTTCAGATAACATCAGACTTCCTTTTATAATACCTAAATGTTGCCAATGACTTGCAAGTATACGAGTCAATCAAGTAATATAGAAAGATGTTGGTCCCACAGAGATTGGTTGTCGAATACTAGCTTGTTTTGTAGTTTAAATTAGCTAGAGAAATAGAAATGTTATGGATTGGGTTTGAATTAAAGATAATAAAATAAAGCAACTAACTAAATTAAAATTAACAAAGGAAAATAATTATATAGCAAATTAGAGGTGAAATACCAATTATAGAGAAGCCTAGGGTTTATGATTTTACTATCAATTACTCAAAAATCAGTAACGAATCCAATTAAAATCAATGATAAGATGAATTGTTGATGGTTGATTATCCTATTTTACCCAATTCCTCTCTCAATGTTAATTAGACGTGTTAAGATTAAAAGCTTATCTACTTTCGTGGTATGTTGTTAATCAAAACCCATTAATTTCTATGACAATCAATTTACCCATAAAAAGTTTATATTTATCTCTAAATAAAACCCTAGGGTTAGCAAAAACATGAATTAAATAGGTATGTATTTCTCAATATCACACTCCAATCTACAAACAAGCATGGTATTGGGCCCTAACACCAAGCAAGAAGTTAAAATCACAATTGCTAAATCAAATATTCATCATCATTAATTAAAAATCAAAACCCATTGCATAATCCTTGAGAATTTATAGATTCATCATAAACCCTAGCAAAGGAAATTAGCTATTCATGGTTGTAAAGTTCAAACTACAAGATAAAGTTGGAGAGAAAGACATTTTGAATCAATAAAAGAAGATAATAAGAGAGATAAGAAAAACTCTAAGGTCTTCCAATCTCGATTCTCTTAGGTCTTCTATTTTTAAGCTTGGATCTTCCCTCTTCTACTTGTTTCTTAAAGCTTTCTCTCTCTAAAAATCCTTTGAGCTGCTGTATATTTGGTTCCCCCCTTTGGAGAAGACGTAATTTTCTTTTTATACCTGTCACTTAACCCTATTTTCTGTTTTCTTTTCTTTTTTTTTTTATTTACGCCCAGTAATTATGGGCATCAATTATGACCATAAGACTGCCCATAATTACTCTCTGCCTCTTGATGTAAACCCTTATCATTTGCTTCTTTAAGCTTCCATTTCCACTCTAAAAGGGGCTTGAATGACTCCAAATCATCTACAAATATAATTCAAAGAACAAAATAAGATCAAGCCATCAAGATTAAATAAAACTTAAAGAATTTGACAAAATGGGCCAAAATTCACTTTAAAACTATACTATTATAACCCTATTTGTGTGTATTTCATACACACATCAAACTCCCCCAAACTTAAGAACTTGCTTGTCCTCAAGCAAAAAGGAACAAAAGTGAAACAAAAGTGAAACAAAAGGGAAAATTGAAAGGATCAATAGGGTTTTGGTAATTGAATTCTTAAAGTGACCTTAATGCAATCGAAAGCCAAAACTTGCTCTTCAAAAGCCCTAAGTGCAAGAGACACTCTATCTCGGATCCAAAGAAAACAAGAGTCACAAAAATCAAACTGAAAATGTATGCAGTAATCAGTTTCACCAAAACTGTTGCACTTCAGATAAGCATATACGTACTTAGCAATCTTTATGGTCTCTAAATAAAGTCAACCAAGTCCTATAGGCAAAATCAAACAACCTATCTCTACTAATGAAGTTGCAATGCATTTCAAAAGGATCAATAGGTCTTTATTTAGGTTGTAACGTGGCTAGGGGTATGGGTTCAAGAATAAAGGGATAAGTGAGTTAACAAATGAACATGAGTATACTATTAATGGGGAAGTAAAGATCTACATGATTACAAAATAAAGAATAGAGAAGAAATGTGAATATAAATTGCACTAATAATATGTGAAGAGATTTTTTTTTCTATTTTCTTTTCCTCTCTTTTTTTTTTCTCATATGTTTTTTTTTCTTTTTTTTTTCAGATATCTTTTTTTTTTTGTTTTTACTATGTGTATGAATATATATAATTCTCTCAAAATCCCTCAAACTTATTTCTTTGTACATGGGGCATATAGAATGATAATGCCATGACTTTCTCATTTTTCTTCATTCTTCCTTTTCAATTGATCTAAAAATCACATGCAAATCCACTCATCTCATTAATAATATAACTCATGTAAAGGGTATGTTTAATATATTTATTAGCTATGTGGGTGATTAAGGGTTAAAACAAAGAAAATGCAAAAGGTTGTAAATAAAACACAAATAAAAATGGCTCGATGGGCTAACAAGAGATTAAATATTTATAAAGGTTAGCTAAGAGAATAAGGCAATTTAGGGTGTACAAAGAATCAAAGAAATGCCTATATCATATCCCTTATCAATGCATACAACTTTTATTTCGCCTCGAAAGATTGAGTGACAAGTTCTAGAACTCGTGAGAGACTAGAAAATATGTCTAAGCACGAATAAGCCCTCTCTAAGTAAGCAAAACAATTTCGAAAAAAAATGACCACATGCACAACAAACTCTGAACAACAAATGCAACAATCGTAACTCTATCACCAATCATGAATGTCTCAACACTCTTTGCCTTTTACGAATAAAAAGTGGGTTCGATTGCCAAAGGTGCTCTAATCATTCATATCACCTGAAAACATTTTCACAAATGTGTCTTTTAAGGAACTAAAAGTGAATTTGCAAAATTTAGTCCAAAATCAAAGAAGGGATAAACAAATGTGGGCTTAATTTAAAACTGAAAATAAAAACCGCATAAAAAATATAAAATAAACCTAATCTAAGAATTGAAAATAAAATTGCAAAATTAACATTAAAGACTCCCCCCCACACTTAAGACAAACATTATCCTCAATGTTTATTCAACATGTAATAAAGAAAACATAACTAAACATGGATAAGAGAAGAAGAAAAAGATGAAAACTCCCTAGCTCAGTATAAGCTCATGTGATGAAATTGGATGAAAATGCAAACATTGTCCCTTTTAACTTGAAAATACTCTTCATGTCCATACTTGTACTCCAATTGCTAGACATTCCAAAATCAACCTGAAATAAACAAAAAGAACAATTTTAAACTAAATGTGGGGAAAATTATTTATCAACAAACTAAAAGAAAATTCTTTAAGAGAAGAAAAACTTGGGTTGCCTTCCAAGAGCGCTAATTTATGGTCTTTAGCTTGACCAATTGTGAGACTTAAGTTGGGGGATTGGACAGTGGTTGAGACACCTCCACCTTCACTTGGTCACCAACAAAATATGGCTTCAACCTCTGCCCATTGACCTTAAATGTTCCAGAATTTTCACTCCACACCTTAATAGCCCTATGAGGAAATACCTTTAAGATTTTAAAAGGACCGGACCACCTTTACTTAAGTTTTCCTGGAAAAAGCCTTAGTCTTGAGTTGAAAAACAACACTTGATCACCTTCTTTGAAGTCTTTCTTTAAAATATGCTTATCATGCCACCTTTTGGTTCTTTCTTTGTATATTTTGGCATTCTCATAGGCGTCCAATCTAAACTCTTCTAACTCATTTAATTGGAGGAGACGTTTTTCACCGGCTATCTTTAAATCAAAGTTCAGAAACTTAGTAGCCCAATAAGCTCGATGCTCTAACTCCACTGGAAGATGACAAGACTTATCGTAGACAAGGCGAAAAGGGGATGTACCAATGGGAGTTTTAAAGGCTGTGCGGTATGCCCAAAGCACATCATCCAATCTCAAACTCCAATCTTTCCTTAAAGCACTTACGGTTTTCTCAAGTATGTTCTTGATCTCCTTATTAGAAATCTCAACTTGCCCGCTAGTTTGAGGGTGGTATGGTGTTGCAACTTTATGGGTAACTCCGTATTTCTTTAATAATTGCCCAAATAGGTGATTACAAAAGTGAGAATCACCATCACTAATAATAGCTCATGGAGTCCCAAATCTTGTGAAGATATATTTCTTTAAGAACCTCACCACAACCCTAGCATCATTAGATGGACTTGCTAGTGCCTCAACCCATTTAGAAACATAATCTACAACAACTAAGATATATTTATTCCTATAAGACATAGGAAATGGCCCCATGAAGTCAATGCTCCACACATCAAAAATTTCAATCTCAAGTATACTGTTCAAAGGCATTTCATTCCTCCTTGAAATGTTTCCAGTTCTTTGGCACCTATCACATGTTAAAACAAATTTCCTCGCATCTTGAAAAATAGTTGGCCAATAGAACCCACATTGGAGCACCTTAGCTGCTGTCTTAGTGGCACTAAAATGACCTCCACATTCAAGAGAATGACAATGGGTTAGAACACTTTCCATCTCATCTTATGGTAAGCATCGTTGCACAATCCTATCAAAACATCTTTTGTAAAGCAGTGACTCTTCCCAATAGTAGTTTTTCACCTCCCACAAGAACTTTTTCTTTTGTTGGTGATTCATCTCTGGTGGTAATACACCATACACAAGATAATTCACATAATCTGCATACCATGGTACAACCCAATGAGATATCTCTAAAAGTTGTTCGTTTGGAAAAGAGTCATCAATAAGTAGACTTTTGTCAAAACCTCTATACTTATCTTGCTCCAAATGGGACAAATGATCAGCAACAACATTTTCTATTCTCTTTTTATCCTTGATCTCTAAGTCAAACTCTTGAAGAAGCAATATCTATCTAATCAACCTCGGTTTTGAATCTTTTTTATTTAGGAGATATTTAATGGCTGAATGATCTGTATAGACTATGACCTTAGACCCCACTAAATAAGACCTGAACTTATCAAAAGCAAACACAACTACAAGAAGTTCTTTCTCAGTGGTGGCATAATTAACTTGTGCTTCATTCAAAGTGTGACTAGCGTAGTAAATTGCATAAACCTTTTTGTCTTTCCTTTGCCCCAAAACTGCCCCTACCACGAAGTCACTAGCATCACACATTACTTCAAAAGGTAAACTCCAATCTGGTGGTTGCATAATGGGGGCTGAAATCAATGCGTCTTTTAACCTGAAAAAAGAATCAAGACAATGTTGGTCAAAGTTAAAAGGAACATCTTTAGCAAGTAAATTAGACAAAGGTCTAGCAATTTTTGAAAAATCCTTAATGAAACGCTTATAGAATCCAGCATGGCCAAGAAAACTCCAAACTCCTTTTACTGATATTGGTGGAGGCATCTTCTCAATTACTTCTACTTTTGCTTTGTCTACTTCAATCCCTCTTTGTGAGACTCTATGCCCAAGAACTATCCCTTCTTTCACCATAAAATGGCATTTCTCCCAATTAAGCACTAAATTGACTTCTTCGCACCTCTGTAAAACCTTAGATAAGTTAAGCAAACAATCATCAAAGGATGTTCCATACACAGAAAAATCATCCATAAACACTTCCATAATTCACTCAACAAAATCAGAAAATATAGACATCATACATCTTTAAAAGGTAGCAGGTACATTGCAAAAACCAAAAGGCATACGCCTATAGGCAAATGTGTCATAAGGGCATGCGAATGTGGTCTTTTCTTGGTCTTCCAGGTGAATGGGGATTTGAAAGAATCCCGAATACCCATCTAGATAGCAAAAGTAAGAATAGTTTGCTAGTCTCTCCAAAACTTGATCAATGAAAGGAAGGGGAAAGTGATCTTTACGGGTGGCACTATTAAGCTTTCTATAATCAATACACATCCTCCACCCTGTGACTATCCTAGTTGGTATTAAATCATTATTCTCATTCTTGACAACAGTCATACCCCCTTTCTTTGGTACCACATGTACTGGACTTACCTATGAGCTATTAGAAATGGGATAAATAATCCCTGCATCCAACAATTTAATGACTTCATTTCTCACTACCTCTTTCATGATAAGATTCAATTTTCTTTGATGTTCAATGGTAGGTTTGAAATCATCAAGCATATGGATGCGATGCATGCAAATGGTAGGGCTTATTCCCTTGATATCATAAATGTTATAACCAATGATTTTTCTATATGCTCTAAGTTCCCTAAGCAACTTATCTTCTTGGTCATCATTTAATTCAACATTTATAATCACAGGATAAGTAGAATTAGGGCGAAGAAAAGCATACCTCAAATTAGCAGGAAGTGGTTTAAGATCTATCTTAGTTGCATCTTCCGCTTTAAGAGAAAGAAGAGAACGGTTACCTGTCTCGAGTTCTTCATACTTGAAATTCAAAATGGGAGTAGCCTTAGGATTTGCTTCCATAAGCTGAGCATAAGCTGCAATTTCCATATTTTCATCTTTGATTAAAGTTCCGTGAATAATGCATGACTCGAGTGGATCCTCAGGGTATTTCTTGATAAAGACTTCTTTCACGCAATCATCAATAATGTCAACCCTACAACAAGAATTCACAATATTAGGTTGCTTTGACATTCGAAAAACATTGAACTCTACTTTCTCTTCTGTAATCTCAAAAGTGAGTTTTCCATTTTTAACATCAATGATTGCTCCTGCTGTGGCTAAGAATGGTCTTCCCAGAATAAGAGGAACTTGAATATCCTCTTCTATTTCCAAAACCATAAAGTCTATAGGGATATAAAATTTTCCAACTTTAATTAGCACATTTTCCATTATCGCTGAAGGATACTTTATGGATCTATCTGCCAATTGCAAGGTCACTGTTGTAGGTTTTAATTCTCCGAGCTCCAATCTCCTGCAAATAGATAAAGACAATAGACTTATACTTGCACCAAGATCACATAAAGCTTTTTCAAAAGATTCTTTACCAACTACACAAGGAATAGAAAAACTCCCTGGATCCTTAAGCTTTGGTGGCAACTTATTTTGTAAAATGGCACTGCATTCCTCTGAAAGAGCCACCATTTCAAATTCTTCAAGTTTCCTTTTATTTGAGAGGATATCTTTGAAAACTTAGCATACGCCGACATTTGAGTTATAGCCTCCATAAGAGGAACATTGAGATGTATCTGCTTGAAAACATCCAAAAACTTTCCAAACTGTTGATCAAGCTTTGCCTTTTGGAACCTTTGAGGAAAAGGCAAAGGTGTTGAATATGTTTTTGATGGAACTTGCTTTTCAGGGGCTTCTTGGATATTTCCCTCAACCTTTTTCTCTAATGTATCTTCTTCACTAGACTTTTCAACGTCCTTTTACTCATCAAGCTCATTTTCAACCTTGCTTATAGGTTCACCTAATTGTTTACCACTCCTGGTGACAATTGCCTTACAATGCTCCCTTGGATTTTGAGGTTGGCTAGGTAGCTTTTCCATTTCCCTAGAATTGGAAGTACTTGCTTGTTGCCCCAATTGTACTTCAAGCATCTTATTATGTGTGGCCAATTGATCCACCTTAGCAGTAAGTTGTCTAATTGCTTCATCTTGAGCATTGGCCTTTTGTTTTTGGGCAAGAATGAAATTCGCTATCATCAATTCTAGATTTGATTTTTGCTCTTGAGGAGGCTGAGGATGATGTAAAGGTTGGGGGTTAGTGTTTCTAGCTTGGAACCTTGGAGGTGGCTGCCTAAAATTCTGGTTTGGGTTTGAAGTATTGGCTTGGTTTGACCATGCAAAGTTTGGGTGGTTCCTCCAACCTGGGTTATATGTATTTGAGTAAGGATTACCCTGTCTCCTTTGGTTGTAATTGAGAAAATTAACTTGCTCATTTGTAGGCTCATGTGCATAGTGGGTACCCATTTGGTATTCAAAGTTTGCATGATCCCCTCCACAATTCTCACAACTAGAAGTTCTTACAACCTTCATATCTAATCTCTCAAATTTCTTTGTCAATGCATCCAACTTAGCATTCACCATAGTAATTCCATCCACTTTATGTACTTCCAAATGTCTTCTTTGACTAGCTCTATCATTAGGCCATCAACAACTGTTGGAAGCCATTTCTTCAATCAAGTGCAAAGCCACGTTGGATGTTTTACCCATTAATGACCCATTAGTAGCTGCATCCAAAATACTCTTCAAAGAGTGAGAAAGACCATTATAGAAAGTTTGAACAACTAGCCAGTCAGACAGACCATGATGGGGGCATTGTCTCTGTAGATCTTTGAACCTTTCCCAAGCTTCATATAAAAACTCATCATCCTTTTGGTAAAAAGTTGCAATCTCATTTTTCAATTTAACCGTTTTACCAGGAGGAAAATATTTTGCAAGGAAAGCTTCAGAAAGTGCTTGCCAAGTAGTGAATGTACCAAGTGCCTTAGAATCCAACCAAGATGTTGCCCTATCCTTCAAAGAAAATGGAAATAGCCTCAATTTGATTGCATCTTCAGAAACCCCATTTATTTTGAAGGTGTCACATATTTGAGAGAAACGTGACAAGTGGACATGTGGATCTTCATTTTCTAACCCTCCAAATTGGTTTTGTTACACCATCTGAACAATAGAAGGTTTAATCTCAAAATTGTTAGCACCCACAGTGGGCCTCACTACACTAGAATAACCATCATGTGCAGTAGGTACAACATAATCACGAAGAGCTTGCTGATTGTTGATGTTCTCTTCCATGGCAACTTTTTGTCTTACTCGTCTTTCTCTTCTACGTCTTCTAAAGGTTCTCTCAATTTCTGGGTCAAAATCCAATAATTCTGGATTTTGAGATCTGGTCATAACCCAATAGAGTACCTACAAAGAAAGAACAAAGACAACTAGAAATCAAATGGAACAAAAATAAAATAAAACAAAATAAAACTCTAGTCTAGCCAAACTACAAATTATACTAATATCAACAAAGCACCAATCCCCGACAACGGTGCCAAAAACTTGTTGCCAATGGCTCACAAGTATACGAATCAATCAAGTAATATAGAAAGATGTCGGTCCCACAGAGATTGGTTGTCGAATACTAGCTTGTTTTGTAGTTTAAATTAGCTAGAGAAATAGAAATGTTATGGATTGGGTTTGAATTAAAGATAATAAAATAAAGCAACTAACTAAATTGAAATTAACAAAGGAAAATAATTATTTAGCAAATTAAAGGTGAAATACCAATTATAGAGAAGCCTAGGGTTTATGATTTCACTATCAATTACTCAAAAATCAGTAACGAATCCAATTAAAATCAATGATAAGATGAATTGTTAATGGTTGATTATCCTATTTTACCCAATTCCTCTCTCAAGGTTAATTAGACATGTTAAGATTAAAAGCTTACCTACTTTCGTGGTATGTTGTTAATCAAAACCCATTAATTTCTATGACAATCAATTTACCCACAAAAAGTTTATATTTATCTCTAAATAAAACCCTAGGTTTAGCAAAGGCATGAACTAAATGGGTATGTATTTCTCAATATCACACTCAAATCTACAAGCAAGCATGGTATTGGGCCCTAACACTAAGCAAGAAGTTAAAATCACAATTGCTAAATCAAATATTCATCATCATTAATTAAAAATCAAAACCCATTACATAATCCTTGAGAATTTATAGATTCATCATAAACCCTAGCAAAGGAAATTAGCTATTCATGGTTGTAAAGTTCAAACTACAAGATAAAGTTGGAGAGAGAGACATTTTGAATCAATAAAAGAAGATAATAAGAGAGATAAGAAAAACTCTAAGGTCTTCCAATCTTGATTCTCTTGGGTCTTCTATTTTTAAGCTTGGATCTTCCCTCTTCTACTTGTTTCTTGAAGCTTTCTCTCTCTAAAAATCCTTTGAGCTGCTGTATATTTAGTTCCCCCTTTTGGAGAAGACGTAATTTTCTTTTTATACCTGTCACTTAACCCTATTTTTTGTTTTGTTTTCTTTTTTTTTAATTTACGCCGAATAATTATGGGCACCAATTATGACCATAAGACTGCCCATAATTACTCTCTGCCTCTTGATGTAAACCCTTCTCATTTGCTTCTTTAAGCTTCCATTTCCACTCTAAAAGGGGCTTGAATGACTCCAAATCATCTACAAATATAATTCAAAGAACAAAATAAGATCAAGCCATCAAGATTAAATAAAACTTAAAGAATTTGACAAAATAGACCAAAATTCACTTTAAAACTATACTATTATAACCCTATTTGTATGTATTTCATACACATATCACTAAATCACCAAAGTCAATTTTTTTTCTCTCTGAATGTCCATCGAATGCAATTAGGATGCTTTCATCATCTGGATCATCCTCTTCCACCACTAGAACGACCCATGATTTATATTTACAGTCATGGTTCGACTCTTCGTTACTATCACAACGAGGACAAATTCCATTTGTCGTCAGTTCTTGGATTTCCTATTGGGTTAGTCGTTGGACCATCCACCAATGCCCATTGTCTTTGATGAAGTCGACTTTCTCCATCCCTGGAATCGGTGCTCTGATACCAATTGTTAGATACCTAGGCAGAATTCGGCAATAGCTCCCCAGAATAATGAAGATTTCAGTAAATGTATTGCAATCCCAGGACAATGTAAACAAAATTTCTGCAATAAAGTTTTACTTCTAATATTGTATATCTTCTGTTATTGCACTATTCTTCCATTCTCTATGACTCATTCAAATATTTCCATGTTTAATCTATAAATTAACAATAAGTACATATCAACAAAATGCTTCATTCATTTATCATATTCCAAAAGTTATATCTTTTCAAGTTCATACCATTGTAGAAGCTAATTACAGAAGTTCAAATTCAACAACTGCACAATAATTTCCAAAACAGATAAAACTATTGTACGCCAAAACAACATAGCTCACAACAACAGTTCCTAGGCTCTTTGAGAGACCCTTTCTCTCCCATCTAACCTGCTCTATTTTCTTCTGAAATTCACTTTGACTCTTCAATCTGCGTTTCCTCCTTTTTGTTGCTCTCAACTACCAAACCTGTTAGGGTGAAGGTGTCTATAAAAAAGAAGACTAAGAGAAGGAGAGTGACATGTGGCCGACAAGCTGGAAGAGAAGAAGACAACCAAACAGGTTTGAAGAGTCTCTCAAGTAAAAAACAATAGAGGTCAGAAACAAGGGAATTGTATCTGATCATGGGAAATTCAAGTGATGAGGTGGCAAATCCTGAGTGGCAGAAAAGAGGCAAAGGAGTGGGAGAATAGATATAAACTTGCAGAAGGGAAATATAGAAGAGAGCAGTTTTTGAGGAAAAAGTAATAGGTAGGAAGAGTACAACCTCTTGAAGAGTTGTAGTGGTTTAGCAGTTGGTTTGGTCAAGCTCTTGTAGAAGTGTGTTTTAGAATGTGCAGTTACTGTTTTGTGTCATTTTCTGGAAATCAATATTGTAACATTGAATTAGAGAAATGCTTCTGTAATTGTAACCAAATTTGCTGAATGAAATGAATATATTAATTTTGAAGTTTTTTTATATTGAGTGATTTACATTGCACTGTTACATTGGTAACTATTCTGACTACATTGTACGACATATTGGTTCTGAGAGAGCTATTGTTCTGGAGCTGGTATCTGGTAGGAGTCTGCTTTTCTCTGGGTAGAAACCTCTCACTCTTCAGGTCTGTATCAACCTCTCACACAAGTGTCTTGTTGCTTTACTGTGGTTGGTTGCACTGATTCTTGTAAACTTGCTATCTGTTTGAGTTTCAAGCTGCCAGGTGTACTCATTTCCTTGTCTCCCTTTTTGCTGTTCATTTGGGCCTTCCTCTTGCGTGGAATATAAACCCAAGACCTAACAGTTTGTTTGCATCATTTAAGAAATTTTGATTTATTTTTCTAGTTCAATGAAGAGCAGAATGTGATTTTCATTAAGAATTTTAATTAGAACAATTATCTGGTAGTTTAGTTCACTTAAGAAATAATAGGGTGAGATTTAATGCATCCTTAGATTTCAGTTTTTTTTGTTTCTCTTAAAACCTTAGCTTTTTTGTAGAATCTTGGAGGTCCAGTGAATAATGTTATCTTTTGTGTTTAATTGTGCTGCTTAGAAAATTTGATCTGAAACAATGACAAAGATAAGTCCTGAAATCAAAGAAAATATGTTGACAACATCTGTTATGCCAGTTTCAACTGATGTGAGTTTTACTTCTAATTGGTTCCCAAAATATAAATTAGGCCCAGATAATCAGATTTTGGAAGAGCGAAAGGAGGATAGTAAGGGTTTGTCTTTGAAGGAAGTTGTTGAACAAGAGACTGCACAGTTGACTGAACAGCACAACTGACTGTCAGTTCTTGACCTTGCTAGTAAATTTGACGAGAACTTGACCGCTGCTGCCAAATTGGCTGATGAGGTTCTCTTCTTTTGGCATTGTATTTCCCTTTTCTCCACACATACACTTAACTATTATTTCCTTCTGCATGTTGCAAAGCCTTGTCCTAGTCAGTTAAGATTGGCAAACTATATGGCACATCTTCCATACAGTTTATATGTGACAGGCCTTTGGTGCACTTATAAAGAAAGTATATCTTTTAATAATGCTCTGTCAATGTTCATTGCTTTTGTCCATTAAACTGTCTCACCATTGATTCAATGATGATCAACTTCTGATGAAAATAGATGATCGATTGAATTGTACTCATTTACTTGGATTTAGGCAAAGCTTAGAGATGTGGCTTCTTTGGAGAGACATGTTCTCTTGAAAAAGCTTAGAGATGCATTAGAAGCTTTGAGAGGTCGTATGGTTGGGTGAAACAAGGATGATATGGAGAAAGCTATCTCTATGGTCAGTTGATATATTGTTCTTAATTCTCTGATTAAGTCTTTCTGTTTCAACCTTAACGTTCCAAACCTACAGATGTTTTAAGTCTTTATGTGTTAGAGGCATGAGCTTTCAAATTGAATAAATTTAATTTCTATTTGGAAGACTGTTATTTACTACAATTATTGTGCTTTCATAAAATTTATTAGTGTTCTTGCTATGAGTATCTTCCCTGTGTTCTTTCTTCTTGTGGTTGCTAGATTTGTATTTGTTTGGATTTTAGTCATTTTTTTCATCTATCAGATTTCACTGGGTTTTCTCTTTTGTATATGTGGAGGACGCATTTTTGATAAATATATAGGCAAAACACTTGCTTAACAAAATAGTTAAAAAGAAATAAAAATGCAGACCACCATTGTAGTTTTAAATCTTAAAGTGAGATTTGACCATCAGTGATTACAAGTTACAAATTGAAAAATGATGCACATAGCCCCGCTGATGAATTTCGTTGTCTAAAGATTTTGGTATAATTTATGACTCTCTATTTGTAAAGTATTCCTTGTGTTTGTCTACTATTATCTTTCCAGTATGATAACTGCTTCCATTTGAAATATTTTATTGCAGGTGGAGGCTCTGGCAGTTAAGTTGACCCAAAAGGAAGGAAAACTAATTCAAGAGAAATTTGATGTGAAAAAACTAGCAAACTTTCTGTCAGGACTAATCTATACATATCACGCAGGAAGAAACACACTAAAGAGAAAAAACCAAAAGGTGACAGCAGATGGGGACAGGTGTCACCCCAGCAGACTCCAAGGCCTTCAGAACCAACAAAGCACAGCAGGTCACAGACAACAGCTGCAGAAACGGTTAAAAGAATATAAAAGAGAATGAACATGAGAGAGAAGGGACAGAAGAAAAATATTAGAAGAGTGGAGGGGAATTGAGGAGGGAACATACCTCTTGAAGGCTCTGTAGGCTATTTACTTATTGTTAAGTTTATTTTATGTAATTTGGTTTTTCCAAAGAAGTATTAAGGATTTATTTCTGTAATCAGAAGAGATTGCGTATCTTTATTTGGGAATGTTGACAGACTTTCATATTTTCATTGAACTAAACATACAACCTTCATTATTACACATTTGAGGATAATGGTTCTCCCCTGAATCTTTCTTCTCTATTCTGATTTCTTCTTTTTATTATTTTGTCTTGAGTCTTGAGTTCCGGAGATAGTGCTCACCTCTTACGGACCTTTAGTCTGTGAGACTACTATTGTGAACATCTACCCTCGGAAGTTGAAGGAGGGCTCGTTACTGTTATTAAGCTCCCTTCAGGTACCTAACAAACTTGGTATCAGAACAAATGACTAGGATGAAGGCCAGAGTAGATGGATTGGAAGAAGAATTGACGTCCGTGAAAGGAAGGTTAGAAGGGCTTGATAAAACAGTAGAGAGCGTGAGCGGAAATGCGGAGGAAATTAAAAGGAGAATGCAGGGGGTGGAAACAATAATGGAGACAATGAAAGAATACCTAAGAGAAGTGAGAGAACACTTGGTAAAGAAGGACAATGAACCACCTGACAGAGGCAAGGCACCCATGGAGGCTCCGCCAACTCCTATGCATACATCACCAACGAGGGAGATTACACCCCCACCGATGATGAGGGCAGAAAAATCAGAACAAATTGAAGGAGTTAGAGAGCAGAGGACCGAAGTGAGGGATAATACAGGAGGTGTTTCATGCGAACTAATTCATCAACGACTGGAGCTGTCGGTGTTTGTTAGAGATGACCCGGTGGGATGGGTTTTTCGAGCAGAGCATTATTTGTCTGTTAATCAACTTTTAGAATAGGAGAAATTAACAGCAGCTGGTGTTTGCATGGATGGTAAAGCTCTAAAATGGCTCTAATGGAATGAAACCCGGTAACGGTTCGCTAACTGGATAGAACTGAAGAGGGAAATGCTGTTAAGGTTTCGACTAGTACAAGAGGGATCCTTATATGAGGACTTGATGGCGTTGCGTCAAACGGGATCTGTAGAGGAGTATAAAAGTTGGTTTGAGGCCATTTCTACACCAATAGAGGACGCCGCCAAAGACGTTTTACTATCAGCCTTTATAAACGGATTAAAGAAAGAGATACAGGAAGAAGTGAAACTTTTTCGTCCGACGACGTTGAAGGAGGCAATGCTGAGAGCGTAGAAGATCGAAGAGAAAAATCAAGTAATTGATGCCCGACCCAGAATCTATACGACCCATCTAAACTTCAAGACTCGGACTTCTAACCCAACTTACTCTTACTTCACTAGCCAAAACCCAAGACCACACCAATCACCAACCCATGCACAAACATCCAGTCCATTATCACAACCCAACACTTTAACCGACCGACCCATTTGAAATTATCAGACCACCCCACAGACCAGACCAAACCGACTCCTAAATGTCAAAAGAATTAGCTAGTCATTCAAGGCTAGCAGATTTTATGGCTGATTTTATGCCATTCATTTTATGACAGATTTTATGCTTTATGGCTGATTTTATGTCATTCATTTTATGGCTGATTTTATGCCATTCTATGGTTGATTCTATGTCATTCTATGGCTGATTCTGTGGTAGATTCTATGGCAAACTCTATACCTTGTGCAACTGTGATTATGGTTGTAAATTCTCTATATTTTCCTTATTTAGGATATACTAGCTATAGGCTATTTTTTAGACAAATCTGTATATGGTAGTTTAACTATTTTTTAGAACTAAATTTCAGCTTGTATTCATAATATATAATGGGCATTCTTCTCCAAGAGGAGGACACCCGTTTTTGCTCAAAACTTTCTAAGATTATCATGGTATCAAAGCCTCGGTTTTGAATTCTCCTGTGTCTTTTCGTCTTAAATCCAACTCAGTCCTAGTTCAGTCCTTTGCTCTTAGTTATTTTGATCAAGTTATCTCAGCCTCATGTCTTCAGATAAGTATGATGTCTTCTTGATTCGTTTTAATGGCAAAAACTACTCAGCCTGGGCATTTCACTTCAAGATATTCGTCAAAGGTAAAGATCTATGGGGTTATATTGATGGCAACAAACCTACACCTGACAAAGACAAAGACAAGGATGAGTACTCCAAGTGTGAAGTCAAAGATGCTCAAATCATGGCATGGATTCTAGGATCTATGGAATCCAACATCATCTTAAATCTTCGACCCATCAGAATGCAGCTGAAATATGGAATTATCTAAAAAAACTCTACAGTCAACACAACATTGCTCGTCAATTTCAACTTGAACATGAGCTAGCAAATCTCCAATAAGGTAGTCTCACTATCTCTGATTTTTATTCTAGCTTCACAAATCTTTGGGTTGAATATACTGATATTGTCTATGCTACCTTACTGCCTGAAGGTCTTAGCTCTGTTCAATGTGTACATAAAACTACTAAGAGGGATCAATTTCTTATGAAACTGAGATCTGAATTTGAAAGCACCAGGTCTAATCTTATGAATTAAGAAATAGTCCCATCGTTGGATGCATGTCTCAATGATTTATTTCGCAAGGAGCAACGACTTCTTACTCAAGCCACCATGGAACAACTTAAATCCACTTCTGTTCCTATGGCTTATGCAGCTCAAGACAGGCTAAAAGGTAGGGACATGAGTACTATTTAGTGTTTTTGTTACAAAGGATTTGGCCATTATGCTTCAAATTGTTAAAAAAATTTTTGCAACTATTACAAAAATGATGGCCATATCATTAAAGAATGTCCTATTCGACCCCCCAAGAGATCTGGAATAGCATATACTGTCTCAGTTGGTTTCTTTACTACTGGTAGTTCTGTGGATATAACACATTGACACAAAGTGCTCCTGCTCTTATTCAATCTGTGACACTTGAAATGATTTAACAAATGATCATTTCTGCATTTTCTGCATTAGGACTCTCAGGTAAACCTTTCTCTAAACCTTCTCCTTGGTACTTTGATTCCGGGGCTTCTCATCACATGACAAACAATGCTAAAATTCTTACCAATGTGAGTAAATATCCTGGAAATCTCAAGATTTATACAGCTGATGGCAACTCTTTGCTTATCATTGCCACTGGTGATGTTTCTTCATCTATAACTAATGTCTTTGTCTCTCTTAACCTTACCACTAATCTTGTTTCTGTCAGACAATTAGTTGAAAATGATTGTAAAGTGGAATTTTCTAAATCTGGTTGTGTTGTGCAGGATCAACAATCGGGGAAGATGATCGCAAAGGGGCCTAAAGTAGGATAACTTTTTCCTTTTCAATTTCCTATGTCTCCATGTTCCTTTTTACCTGTCATCACTTGTAATTCTGCTTATGTTGATTACCGAGCATGGCATAAACGTCTTGGACACCCAAACTCTAATATATTTCATGCTTTGCTAAATTCTGGTTTACTTGGGAATAAAGGATCACCATCTCTTAGTACTATTCAATTTGATTGCAATTCTTGTATGCTTGGAAAAAGTAAAGTTTTGCCATTTCCCACTCACACACCTAAGATAGTCCAGCCTTTTGATTTGATACATAGTGATGTATGGGGAATGTCACCAATTACTTTTTATGCTAATTACAAGTATTTTGTCACTTTTATTGATGACTATAGTCGTTTCACATGGATTTATTTTCTGCATTCTAAAGATGAATTGTTTTCAGTTTTTAAGCTTTTTCATGCATATATTCAGACCTAATTTTCTGCCAATATCAAAATTCTTTGTTCTGATAATGGGGGTGAGTACATGTCTCATTTATTTCAAGAATTTCTACAAACCAATGGTATAATTTCTCAAAGGTCTTGTCCTTCAACCCTTCAACAGAATGGGATGGCTGAAAGAAAGAACCGTTACCTTCTAGATGTTGTTCGCACCCTTCTATTAGAGTCATTTGTACCCCCTCGTTTTTGGTGTGAAGTTCTCTCCACTACTGTCCACCTTATTAATAGATTGCCTTCTCCCACCTTAATCCATGTTTCTCCTTTCTTTCAGTTATTTGGTCATACCCCAAATTACTCTAACCTTCATACCTTTAGTTGTGTGTGCTATGTTCATCTTTCTACACATGAACGCATAAAACTAATAGCTCAAGTTGTTCAATGTGCTTTCTAGGATATTCAGTGCACCAAAAAGGTTTTCTTTGTTATGATCCCAACCTACGACGTATTCGGGTTTCTAAAAAATGTGATTTTTTTTGAAAATCAGTATTTTTTTTCAATACACAAGGATGACCTTTCTCCTTCATTCTCTGTTTTGCCAATATTTACTAACTTTTCTGTAGATTTTGTACCTTCTAAGCCTTTCATAGTCTATCAACAACGCAAGATTTCAGCACCTCTTGGGCCTCCTTCAGCTCATTCCCTTAATGCTGATCCTGTTCCAACAACTGCACCAGCACCTTTAAGACAAAGTACTCGAGTTCGTAAACCACCAGATAGGTATGGTTTCACCTCTCCTTTATCTTTGATAGCCACTGTGTCTTCTATTCCTATTCTTTCATCCTATAAACAGGCAATGGCACATGAATGTTGGCGGAGAGCTATTGAAACAGAACTTCTTGCACTTGTAGAAAACCAAACCTGGGATGTTGTTCCATGTCCACTATCTGTGAAATCTCTTGGTAGTAAGTTTGTGTTTTCTATCAAGCTCCGTTCTGATGGATCCATAGAACGTCATAAAGCTCGGTTGGTGGTTCTTGGCAACAAGCAAGGGTATGGCGTAGACTATGATGAGACCTTCGCACCAGTAGCCAAAATGGCCACTGTACGAACAATACTCGCCCTTGCTACATCACAATCATGGTCTTTACATCAAATGGATGTAAAGAACGCTTTCTTACATGTTGATCTCAAGGAGGAAGTTTACATGAAACTCCCCTACGATATGCCTACTTCTTCCTCTACTGATGTTTATAAACTAAAACGCTCTTTATATGGATTGAAGCAGGTACCGCGAGTATGGTTTGAAAAGTTTCGATCGACTCTCCTTGGTTTTTCATTTACTCAAAGTCAGTATGATTCCTCCCTTTTTCTCCAACGAACATCTAAGGGCATAATTGTTCTCCTTGTTTATGTGGATGACATTGTTATCACCGGTTCTGATATAGAGGCTATTTCTAAACTTCAGAATTTGTTGCACTCTACTTTCCACATGAAAGATCTCGACCAACTTACCTATTTTTTGGGGTTAGAGGTACATCATCAACCTTAAGGTATTTTCTTGAATCAGCACAAGTATATTATGGATTTGGTTCAGTTAGTTGGACTCACAAACACTAATTTTGTTGACACCCCAATGGAAATTAATGTGAAATATCGGTGTGATGAAGGGGAACTTCTTGAAGATCCTACTTTGTATCGAAAACTGGTTGGAAGTCTTATTTATCTAACTATCACCCACCCAAACATCTCTTATACTGTCCATATTGTCAGCAAGTTCATACAAGCTCCTCGGCATCTTCATCTATCTGTAGTCTGTCGCATCATTAGATATATCCTTGGCACACCTAATCGTGGCTTATTCTTCCCTACTGGTTCTTCCTTCAAATTACAAGCCTATAGTGATGCAGATTGGGCTGGCTGCCCAGACATAAGAAAATCAACTACAGGATGGTGCATGTTTCTTGGTGATACTCTTATCTCTTGGAAATGCAAGAAGTAAGACTCGGTCTCCAAATCATCCACTGAGGTAGAGTATCGTGCTATGTCTACTGCATGCTCCGAGATCATTTGGTTATGTGGTCTTCTAACAGAGCTTGGTTTCTCCCAAGATCAACCTACTCCCTTACATGCTGACAACACTAGTGCCATCCAAATTGCTGCCAATCCTGTCTACCATGAACGCACAAAGCACATAGAGGTTGATTGCCACTTTATCTGGGAGGCCTATGATCGCCAAGTTATCACTCTCCCACATATCTCCACTACTCTTCAGATTGCAGATATTTTCACGAAATCCATGACACGTTAGCGACATAACTTTCTTGTTAACAAATTGATGCTTGTTGACTTACTAGCATCAATTTAAGGGGGGATGTCAAAGGAATTAGCTGGTCATTCAAGGCTAGCAGATTTTATGGCATTCATTTTATGGCAGATTTTATGCTTTATGGCTGATTTTATGTCATTCATTTTATAATAGATTTTATGTCATTCTATGGGTGATTCTATGCCATTCTGTGGCTGATTCTGTGGCAAATTTTATGTCATTCTATGGCTGATTCTGTGGCAGATTCTATGGCAAACTCTATACCTTGTACAACTGTAATTATGGTTGTAAATTCTCTATATTTTCCTTATTTAGGATATACTAGCTGTAGGCTATTTTTTAGACAAATCTGTATATGGTAGTTTAGCTATTTTTTAGAACTAAATTTCAGCTTGTATTCATAATATATAATGGGCATTCTTCTCCAAGAGGAGGACACCAGTTTTTGCTCAAAACTTTCTAAGATTATCACCAAATAACATGAATTTTGCGTCCAACTCCAAAGTCTCCCCTGTAACAGACATTAGGGCTGATTCGTCAATCAAAGGAGCATCCAGCTCCATCGCATCAGCCAATCAACCATAGCAAGAACGTCGATATCGGAGGCTCTTCGACGAGGAATTTCGTTCAAGGTTAGAGAAGAGACAATGTTTTCGCTGTGATGAGAAGTTTTACCCAAGGCATCGATGCAGATTTAAACAACTCTAGGTCATGGTGGCGTCTGAAGAAGAAGAGGATGAGGAAGAGGAAGAGGAAGAGGCATGACACATAAGAGAGGAGGAGGTGACTGCGTTAGAGGAAAAAGAGTTGGAGTTGTCTTTGAACAGTAGCTCGGTAGTAGGAATAAGTAATCCAAAAACCATGAAATTTTTAGGGACGATTAAAGGATGGAAGGTTGTGATTCTTCTTGACAGTGGGGCAACCCATAATTTTATTTCTTAGAAATTGGTTGTAGAATTACCATTACCTGTGTCGCCTGTGAAGTTTGCAGTCATTTTGGGAGATAAATGAAGGGTCCAAGGATTAGGGAGATGTGATGGAGTTGAAGTCGAATGTCAGGGAATTAAAGTAACTCAGAGTTTCTTTCCTTTTGAGCTGGGGAGTGTAGATGTAATTTAAGGAATAGATTGACTTTGTAGATTAGGGGAAGTGAAAATTAATTGGAAATTACAGACAATGGAATTCGAATGGGAAGGACGACGTGTGGAATTGAAGGGAGATGTCTCATTATGTAGAGTTGAATCTTCCCTGAAGGTCGTAATAAACTCTGTAAAAGAAGGTGGAGAAGGGTATTGGGTGGAGTTCAGGGGTTTGTCAGAAGAAGAATCTAATTCACAACACTTAGAACCAGGTCTGAAGGAACTATTAGAGGAGTACCAACATCTCTTCCGTGAACCCACTAACCTGCCTCCAAGAAGAACCCAAGATCATGCTATTAGACTTTTGCCAAATGCCCCACCTTCAAACATACGTCCGTACAGATACCCACATTTTCAGAAAAATGAGATAGAGAGAATTGTTCAGGAGATGCTTGCAGCAGGAGTAATTAGGCCAAGCGTAAGCCCGTTCTCTAGTCCCGTGTTATTAGTGAAGAAGAAGGATGGAGGTTGGAGATTCTGTGTCGACTACCGCGCTCTCAACAAGGTTACTATTCTAGACAAATTTCTGATTCCCGCCATTGATGTATTGTTTGACGAATTGGCTAGTGCAACAATTTTCAATAAGCTGGATATAAAATCTGGCTACCACCAAATCCGAATCAGAGAAGAAGATATAGAGAATACAACTTTTCGTACGCATGATGGACATTATGAATTTCTCATAATGCCTTTCGGTCTTTTGAATGCACCAACAACCTTTCAGGGAGTGATGAATGAGATCTTTAGACCTTATTTAAGATGGTTTCTTCTCGTTTTTTTGATGACATTCTGATTTATAATAAGGATTCTAGGGAGCATACAAGGCATCTTAGGATAGTGCTGGAGTTATTGAGGGACCACTAATTGGTTTTAAATTTCAAAAAATGTGCATTTGGACAGAGGAAAATAAGCTATTTAGGCCACATAGTTTCGACAGAAGGGGTGGAACCAGACCCACTTAAAATTCAAGCAATGAGGACTTGGCCTATTCCGAAAGATTTACGAGAACTGAAAGGATTCTTGGGCTTAACGGGATATTACCGAAAGTTTGTTCAAGGGTATGGCAAGATCGCTGAACCATTCACGAGATTGTTAAAAAAAGATTCTTTTGTTTGGAGTGAGGAAGCTACCCGAGCATTTGAGAAATTAAAACAGGTGATGTTGTCAGCCTCTGTATTAGCCTTGCCTGACTTTTCTAAAGAATTTGTTATAGAAACTGATGTATCAGGAGTGGGATTGTGTGTTGTTCTTATGCAAGATAAGAGGCTAGTGGCTTATATTAATAAAGCACTTTCAATTCAGAACCGGAGCAAATCTATATATGAGAGGGAGTTGATGGCGATTGTGATGGCGTTCCAAAAATGGCGTCATTACTTGTTGGGAAGGTATTTCAAAGTAAAGATAGACCAACGAAGCCTTCAATTTCTGATAGATCAACGAGTCATTGGAGCTGACCAACAGAAGTGGGTAATGAAAATGCTTGGGTATAATTTTGAAATTCTGTACAAGCCTGGAAGTGAAAATAGAGCAACGGATGCCCTATCTCAGAAGTCAGAGGTGGATGGGGAAATTTGAGCAATCTCCACAATGCAAATAATAGGCTTGGAGGAGGTCGAAAAGGAAATTTCAGAGGATGAGAAGCTCAAGGGTATAGTGCAGGATCTGTTGACGAATTCCGACTCTCATGAAGGTTACAAGTTGGAGAAAGGAAGGTTACTCGAAATTCCACGCCTCTCCGTATGGTGGACACTCTGAATTTTTTTGCACCTACAAGCGAGTTTCCAGTGTGCTTTATTGGGAGGGGATGAAAGCTACTGTGAAAAAATTTGTATCAAAATGCGAAACTTATCAACTAATGAAATACGAAGCAGCATCTCCGGCTGGACTACTGCAACCATTGCCTATCCCTACCAAAGTATGGGATAATATTTCAATTGACTTCATCACAGGCCTTCCAAAAACAACACACGCAGACACCATTCTGGTGGTAGTTGATAGGATGACAAAATATGCACATTTTTTGGTGTTGAAACACCCTTTCACAACTGTTGTAGTCGCCAGGAAATTCATACAAGAAGTTGTAAAATTGCATGGTTTTCCTCGATCAATCGTTTCTGATCGCGATCGACTTTTTTTGAGCCAATTCTGGATGGAAATCTTTAAAGCTGCTGGTACCACTCTCAAGTTTAGTTCGATGTACCACCCCTAATCCGACGGGCAGACGGAAATAGTGAATAGGAGTTTGGAAACCTACTTGCAGTGTTTTTGTTTTCGTCAGCCTAAACAATGTGCTAAATGGCTCTCATGGGCGGAGTATTGGTTCAATACATCTTACAATGCATCCGCCGACATGACACCTTTCAAGGCATTGTATGGTAGAGAACCACTAACGTTGCTAAGATGGGTCGAAGAGATATCGAAGATAGAAGAAGTCAACAAGATGATTGGGGAAAGGAATGCAGTGCTTGATGAACTCAAAGACAACTTGAGTAAAGCTCAAGAAAAAATGAAGAAACAGGCTGACAGAAGAAGAAGAGCAGTTCAATATTCAGTGGGAGATTATGTATTTTTAAAAATCCAACCGTATCGCTTTAGATCACTTGCAAGCCGAGCAAATGAAAAAATCAGCCCAAGATACTACGGTCCTTTCAAAATACTGCAAAAAATTGGATCGGTAGCTTACCGTTTAAATCTACCTCCTACTGCACAGATTCATTTAGTATTCCATGTTTCACAGTTGAAGAAAAGAGTGGGCTTAACAGTAACCTCCCAACCTCTTCGTGCATGCATGACCGACAATGGAGAATTACAAGTGCAGCCATCTAAAATATTACAATACCAATACTCTCAGCGTGGGGAATTGGAAATCTTGGTGAAATGGGAAGGCCTCCCTGAATGTGAGAACTCCTAGGAATTATTCACTACTTTCAAAAATCTCTTTCCACAATTTCGCCTTGAGGACAAGGTGCCTTTGGATGGTAGGGGAAATGTTAGGAGTAATGTATACATATCACGTTGGAAGAAACACACTAAAGAGAGGAAACCAAAAGGTGACAGCAGATGGGGACAGGTGTCACCCCAGCAGACTCTAAGGCCTTTAGAACCAACAAAGCACAACAAGTCACAGACAACAGCTGCAGAAACGGTTAAAGGAATGGTTACAGACAACAGCTGCAGAAACGGTTAAAGGAATATAAAAGAGAATGAGCGTGAGAGAGAGGGGACAGAAGAAAAATATCAAAAGAGTAGAGGGGAATTGAGGAGGGAGCAGACCTCTTGAAGGCTCTGCAGGCTATTTACTTATTGTTAAGTTTATTTTATGTAATTTGGTTTTTCCAGAGAAGTATTAAGGATTTATTTCTGCAATCAGAAGAGATTGCGTATCTTTATTTGGGAATGTTGACAGACTTTCATATTTTCATTGAACTAAACATACAGCATTCATTATTACACATTTGAGGATAATCGTTCTCCCCTGAATTTTTCTTCTCTATTCTGATTTCTTCTTTTTATTATTTTGTCTTGAGTCCTGAGTTCCGGAGATAGTGCTCGCCTCTTGCGGACCTTTAGCCTGTGAGACTGCTGCTGTGAACATCTACCCTCGGAAGTTGAAGGAGGGCTCGTTACTGTTATTAAGCTCCCTTCAGGTACCTAACACTTTCTAAAACAGGTGGTAAATGGTTTGTAATTTGGGTCACATTTTGCATGTGGACATGTACGTGAACTAGCTTGCCAAATCAAAATTTTATTTTCATGTGCTCCAAATTTCTCATCAGTGCACTTAACAGTTTTATCTTAGTTATTGAAATTATGTGATGAATCAATACAGGCTTCTGAAGATGCTAAAAAGTTGGTTAACCAAGAAAAATCTTCTGCTTGTGCTGAAATTGAAAGTGCTAGTACAGAGGTTTGAAGAGGCTCTTGAGGAGGAAGACTGAAATTACTCTAAACCTAAAACTCAGATTCCAACAAGTTCTCTTACCTTAATTTTTTTGTCTACTTGATTAATTGAACTGATGGCATCTGAACTATTTGCTACATCTAAACTATAATGGTGTAAGGGAAAATTGCTTGTACTAGATATTGGATCTGTTCATTTAATTATGTGGATTTAGTAAGGGAAATGGCGCTTTATATGTTATAGTTGTCTCATTTCTATAATTTTGAAGAATTTCAGCAGATTGTTTGAAATGATGTTGATACTGTCAAGACTGTCAGGTGTCACACATCTTGAATATCTGACTCTTGTTTAGAGCTACAACAGAGCTTCTACTCAAGCTAACTTAGTGTCAGGAAGAACTAAATGAAAAATTCTCACAATTCTCTTCTCTTCTCATGGTCATCAAAAGCTATTCTTTGAATTTCCATGAGTGATCCCTCTTGTTATTAACGTTTCACTTACATGTAACATTATGATCAAGTCTGTTGTGTAGATTATAACGTAAAGATGTTCTTGAGTATGGGGGATTCATCTGCCATGAGTATATCTTTTGACACTGAATTCAGTAAATACTCATTACTCCCATGCTTGTATTTCGTGTGGCAGGGTGTGGAGGTTCTGGTAGAGGAGGTTCAAGAGGCTAGAAGTATTAAACAATTGCATCAACCAACCAAGGTGAACAAATATTATCTCCTTTATATTGTTACTGCATGCAGGTTCTTAGTGACAAAACACTTGCTTAATTATAAGTGAAGTTTGGTTATAATTATATCATCAGTGAGGGTTTGCACCAACCTGTAATTTTCAATTAATTAGATTTTTTCATTATATTAGATAAGATCCTGGGTTCAATGAGTTGAGGGTAGCTAGAATATTAGAAAAATAATGAAGTCAGTCTTTTTTTCAAAGTTCATGGGAAGTGTGTTTTCTCTTTTAAAATGATTGATTTGAGTTTAAATAGAGTCTGTTTCATGAGCAAAGCAATTTATCCTGCAAAAGCAGGTGCTTCAATTTTAACAAATAAGTGTTTGTGCTTTGGATACATTGTTTAAGATAGATTTCAGTCATATATCTAATGCAAATCTGTTGAGCTAGTAATCTGAGTTATTGATGCTTCTGTGGACCACTGATACGTGTAACCAGGGATGATATCATAGAAATACATTATGCACTGACTAGACTTGTTTAATTATGTATTTGGTGTTCCATGTTTGGTTATATAATAACATTCCATTTTTTAGAAACTGCATTATTTTTGAAGGTATTGGATATGGAACATGAGCTTCGTGCACTAGGAGCTCAGCTACAAGAGAAATCACTGTTGACGGTTAAGTTTCAAAAACAGGTAATGTTCTATTTGACACATCATTGAGAAGATAGATGGGGTACTTTAAATACGGTTAAATAGAGGACACCCAACGGTATAATTTACCTAATATGAAGATAATAAAATGTTGAGAGCCACTGTATCTAGTCCTGTTGGCAACATTAACCTAAAAAAAAAAAAATTGTTTCTTTAACAAATGGGTGCAGTTCCAACTATCAGCTTTTCAATTGTGAACTGACAACTTGAAATATTAAACTGATACCAAAGGCCCAATAATATTATTTAAAGTCTAATGCTCCTCTTAAGCATTTGAACATGAGCTGAATACAATGATGACTGCTACCACAAATGCATCCATAACCACAAGAGAACAAGGGATATGATCTCAATATCCCTTGGTTAACCTGGATTTGATACCATATTAGATTACCACTTTGCCTAAATCTTAAGCTATAGGAAAAGCCAAGCAATAGAATTTAATGCTCTGACACTCAGTTTAATATATAGTTACATATTAATATTGTTATCAGTTGTTTTGCTTGAATGCTGTTATTAATATTGATATCATAAAAGATGGAGAATTGAAGTCAATGTAGCAATTTCCTTCGTTAATATAAAGCAAAATTTTGATGACTAATATTAGGCAAAATGCATCCAGTGGAACATCAACGTTTAAAAGCATTTGATAAAGGTTTCAGGTTTAGTGAGATTTGCATATATTTGGTATTTCTTATGATGACTGTAACCGTAGACAGTCACATTCATTAATCGAAATGATGGGGCAGCTCTTCACCAAACTGTCAGGTCTTTTTTAGCCTTTGGAACGTCCATATAGGCTTTTGGTTCATAGTCAAAGATCTATTGCCTTCTCATTTTTATTGAGGTTTTTAGTTGTGTCATCATTGTTATTACCTGAAATCTAATTTCCTTGTTCTATTAGTGAATAAGCTATAGATTTGGCTTGAACAATTTTCTTGCACTATCTTATGCCATAGTTCTTTCCAGCTGGCAATGAGCAAGAGGTCCGAGGACAATAAGTGTGACTTGTACTGCTTAGGTGGTTCTGAAACCCTGGGCTCATATCTGCTAATCCAGCCTTGCTCAGATATTTCTCCACAGCTTTCAAAATGTTCAATTCAATGGTATCATGTATCACCTGATGGCAGCCAAAGGGAAGTAATCTCAGGTATTTGTTTGTCGGAGCTTTTTTAACTTGTAATTAACTTGATTACTTGGTTTTAGCTAGATTTCTTGGTTGGTTGATTCAGTTCACAGAATATGATTTTGCAGCATATTAGCATATATTATCTTATTTTTTCTTTTTAATTACTCATATTAGTTTGTTTGCTTCCACCCTTCCATCCTATCAGATGCGGAGTATTCGATGAATTATCTGATTGATTTAATGTATCACCACATGAGAAATTCTGAACATGGGATGCAAACTTTTTAAGTATAGTATTATCCCCAGTTAAATAGCTTAAGCTTTCAGTTGAATCTCTCTGACAGCCACTCACAGCTTCCATCTAAATGTGCTTCTTAAGTACAATTTTATGGATATGGTCATTGGTTCAACGTAAACCTTGATCATTGATTCCTCTTATATAGATATCTGGAATTAGTTTAAGGCCAGCTAATGACTGTAAGAAACATTCACGGCCAGCCCAAACCCACATCGGACCCCTTTTTTAGTTTGCATAATAAATTAAACCCAGGGAGATAAACTGAATAACTTTAGGTTTTAAATTGATTTGACATTTCCTTTTTGTACTAAAACTAATTACAAATTACAATTTTCGCCATCTGAGGAATGTTTATCTTTTTCTTGCTTTTGGGAATCAGGCTTCTACAAAATTGTATAAACATGTTACTTACGATATTGCAGACATTCTAACTGGCCTGATCCTTTGAACATTCATGAATTCAGACCCAGTAATATGGTGTATAAATTAATCAGAGGGGAAGTTACCTAAAGATTAGTGACATATAACATATATTATTGTTTGTGGTGAAACTCTTGTCCCGATTCTGCCCTTTTCCTACTTTTGAGAGATCAGTGCTGTATTATCTTATTTGATTATGTTCTTAGTCTGTTTCGATTGCTCGAATAGAAACTTTACTCAACTATTGAGATTATAAAGATAGTCGATCTCTTCATGGCTTCTTTGTTGTTTCTTATCAATGTAGTTCATTTTTTTTAAATCTGTAACATCACTTCAATGGGTACTGGAAGAATGATTTTATGTTATATAGCCTAGAATTTTGTTATTATTTCATGTTGTTCCATCCTTATTTTTTTTCTGATTTATCAAACTTTAAAGACTGTTGATTTCTGCAGGACTTCTTTGTTATTTCATATCAATGTAGTGAATTTTTTTCTTAACTGTAACATCACTTCAGTGGGTACTGGAAGAATTATTTTACGCTATATAGCCTGAGATTTTGCTATTATATCAAGTTGCCCCATTCTAATTTTTTTAATCTGATTTATCAGGCACTACTAAATCAGCATATGCTCCTGAACCCTTTGATGTTGGACAAGTTTTACAGGTTGATATTCATTTAAATGGCCAAAAAGTCTCAGTTTTCTCTGCTGGTTTTGATAATTAGTACTTAATATGAGCTCTTTGTTAATTGTTATTGATTTTTGACTGCTCTTTGTTTCTCATTTCTTTTCCTTGAAATCATTTCTCTTTTCATGCCTTATCTGGATCCTAATGTGCTCCCCTGAAGGTTTACTACAAGTTGAAAAGATAAGATAATTCTGATGTCTTTTACAGATACTGGATTGGGAAGCAATATGGAGACACTTTTGCAGAAATCTAGCAGTGAATTTATAGTATGTACTTTTGTCTCTTCTAACTACTACTGTCATCTACTTATTGGTGGTTCTCTTGCTGCAACACTAAGATGGTCATCTCTTTCATACAGTGGCAAAAACTAGAGTGCCTATACAACTTTCTGATGACTTTTCCACTTTTAACTTTGTGAACCTTCAAGTCCCACAGTTTGTATGCTACTTATTAAGCCAATGGATAATGTTCTGGTCTCTAAGTCTTGATGAGACACTACTTGACAGAATTCAACCTTAATTTTATTTATGTTTGTATTTAAAGGGAAGAGGATAAAAACATTGACTATTCTGGAATGATGATACATGTGATTATTTTGTCAGATTCATTTGAATTACTGGGATACTTCCAATCAATGTAATAGTTCTGAATTCATAAGCAATTAACATTCTGAAATCGTTGAAATTGAGAAGCCTAATATGGGTGTTAAAGCTAGAACATTGCTTGCATAAGTTTCGAATGATCATATTTTCTTCAATTTTCCATGAACAGGTGATGGTTGGTGGACCGGAGGATTGAGTATGCGAGTAAATGTTAACCAACGAAGGTTTTCACAATGTGAGTACTTAAATAGGTTTTGTTAGTGTGAGTAATGTGTTTGGCTTTGGCATATAATTAAAGCAAGACAACTTTCCACCAATTTTGTTTTGCCTAAGCATGTGTTGTAATGTAATGAGAAAATTTCTGTGGTTTTGTCAATTGGCTGATCTTTAAAATAGTATTAGGCCAGTTTAAAATACTTTTTGACTTAAGTTTGGTTTGAATAAAAAATAGTTTAATTTAAATTTAATTCAAGTTTTATCAAGTTAAAATTGGGATTTTTCAAGTACGATTGGAATAAAAATGAGTTGGTTCATTCCGTTTGAATTTGTGGCTTGAATTAATGATTTAAATTTGTAGTTTAAGTTTATAATTCATTAATAAAATGAGGTTTTACCTAAATAATAGATAAAACCATTGGTTCAAGGTATGAATTCAAATCGAATTGAGCCATTAATTCGAATAACTTATTTGACCTATAAATTTGAGCCAAATTGAATTATGAATTCAAACAATTGATTTAAGTTATGAATTCAAATTGAACTCGAGCATAATATTTCTCCACTTGAATTTGATTTAGTTTAAAAAATAAGCTGAATCGTCTGACTCAAATTCAGTTTGAATATAAATTAAATAAATTTGAGTTGAATTGAACTAAACTGAACTGACTTACAAGATTGAGCTAACTCGGTTCGGATCTAACTGATTGATTATCCATAATTTTATGAATTTATTTATTTAATCTATAAATTTGAATCAAACTAAATTACGAATTCAAACCATTGATTTAAATCATGAATTCAAATTGAACTTGAGCATAATATTTATCCACTTGAATTTGATTTGGTTTAAAAAATAAGTTGAATCTTCTAACTCAAATTCAGTTTGAATACAAATTAAATAAATTTGAATTGAATTAAACTAAATCAAATTAACTTCCAAGATTGAGCTCACTCGGTTCAGGTCTTACCTATGGATTATCCATGATTTTATGAATTTATGTATAATTTTTAAAATATTATTTATAGTTTGACTAATAAAATAAACATATTTTATTTTGGAAAAATATTTTTCCAGGAATTTTATAACATTGCCTAAGAAAATTACAGAAAGACTACGTGTCACTGTGTGAAATAGATAGCACGAAAATTCTACCAAACAGGGGGTCTTGGAACAGCTTCCTCTTGTAACCCGACATTTTAGCACAAAGGTAAACTTTTTATCCAACTCTTCAGTTGGCCAACTTGGCCTCAACAGCTATAATTTTGAAGCGCATCCTTGACCGTTGGATCATAATGAAAGATCCGACGGTCTAAAATAAAAAGAAATTCGACCGTTGTATGTGAAGCGCCTGCTCTTATTATAGCTTCCAAAAGAAATTCATTTCTCACCTTCTCTCTTCGCCGCTTTCTCACAAGTCACAACCCAGTGACAGTAACATTCTCAGAAGAACAAGAAGACAGAAGAATAATGGCTTCAAGACCCATTGTTCCACAACAAATCAGAGGTATATTCTTATTCGAAGATGAAGACCTTTAATTTGGCTGAAGATTTCTCTCTGTTTTTCTTCTTTTTTCTTTCTTTTGAAGTTTTTTTTTGTTTGATATTTCTATTAGATTTTGAGCCGTTTATACGTTTGATTTGAAATTTCTGATCTCTTGATTCTTGTTGACTCCTTTTTGTTTTTTTGTTTTTTTTTTCCCTTCTGTGAATATCTTGATCAAAAGAGAGATTTTGCTTTTCCCTCTTCATATTAATCCTTACCATCTGTTTAATTGACGAAAAAATTTGGTAGAAAGGACTAGAGATGGGCATTCATACTTTTCTCTTCTATTACTCAGAAATCTTGGATACTTGGTTTTCTTTTTGTTCTCTGTTGTTTCTTCACATTTTATTTCTTAAACTCTTTTTCTTTCATTCTCTAAAATTTATATAAAATTTGTCTTGCTTGATTATTATTGTAGATGAGGCAGTCGTAAAAGGGGGAGCAGTTAAACCACAGAGGAAAACCGGTGCGGCTGCTGATGGGAGAAATCGCCGAGCACTTGGTGATATAGGCAATCTCGTGACTGATCCAGGAGTCGATGGCAAGCCGCACCCTCAGGTTACTCGTCCCGTCACCAGGAGCTTTTGTGCCCAATTACTTGCCAAGGCACAAGCTGCAGCAGCTGCGGAGAATAACAAGGTTGGCCTTTTTAACCCACATGTTCAATCTTTAGTTTGATTCTTTCTGTTCTTCTTTGCTAACAGCTGGTTTCTTTTGTTCATTCGAATCCTAGAAACAAGTTTGTGTTAATGTGGACAAAGCGCCTATTCTTGTTGAGGGACTTCCGGTGGGTAAAAAACCAGTGGCCGCAAAGGCCGCTCAAAAGAAAGTCTCTGTCAAACCAAAGCCCCAGGAGGTGATTGAGATTAGTCCGGATACAGAAGAACAGGTTAAGGCTAATAAGAAGCAAGGAAAGGCTCTTGTAAACACCAAAAAGGAGAAAGATGGGTTATCCAAGAAGACTCTGAGTTCGGTACTTACTGCTCGAAGCAAAGCCGCTTGTGGTCTGGCTAACAAGCCAAAGGAAGAGATCATTGATATTGATGCAAAAGATGCTAACAATGATTTGGCTGGAGTTGAATATGTTGAGGACATCTATAAGTTCTACAAACTAGTAGAGGTATCTATTAAATTGTTCATTTTTGCATCTGTACGTTTGTTGTGTATTGGGATAATCTTTTTGCGTCTGATGTGTTAGTGATATTTTTGAATTTGAGATGCAGAATGAAAACAGGCCACACAGTTATATGCATTCACAGACTGAAATTAATGATAAAATGAGAGCCATATTGGTGGATTGGTTGATCGATGTTCATCAAAAGTTTGAGCTTTCTCCTGAGACTCTTTATTTAACCATCAATATAATTGATCGGTTTCTTGCTGTGAAGAATGTCCCTAGAAGGGAACTACAGTTGCTAGGCATGGGGGCCATGCTTATAGCCTCTAAGTATGAAGAAATCTGGGCACCAGAGGTCAATGATTTGGTCTGCATTTCAGATAGAGCCTACTCTCACCAACAGGTTTTGCTTATGGAGAAAACAATATTGGGAAAACTTGAGTGGACTTTGACAGTGCCAACACATTATGTATTTCTCACTCGATTCATCAAGGCATCAATTCCCGATCAGCAAGTGAGTAGTAGTAAGCTTAAGTTGGTTTTAAATAGTTTTTACCAGTTTGGAAGCAGGCTAAATCACTTGTTTTTGAATTGTGTTTAGATGGAGAACATGGTTTATTTTCTTGCTGAGTTGGGGTTAATGAATTATGACACCTTAATCTTCTGCCCATCAATGGTTGCGGCTTCAGCAGTTTATGCTGCTCGTTGGACACTAAACAAGAGTCCTATTTGGACAGAGACACTTAAACTTCATACTGGTTTCTCAAAAGCACAACTTATGTAAGATTTTTTTGCACTTTAGCATTAATAGAAATGTGTGAACTTGCTCATATTTTTTAGGGTTTTTGACACAGGGATTGTGCTAAGCTACTCGTGCATTATCACTCTAAAGCTGCAAAAGACAAACTTCAAGTTGTATACCAAAAGTACTCAAATCCTCAACGAGAGAGTGTTGCACTTCTTCCACCGGCAAAAGATCTCTTAATCGGTGACACTTCAACCATTGTAGCGAAGAACACAGTTTAATTCAGTACTTTACTGGAATTCAGTTTAAGAAGTTTATGTTGGTCACACTTCTTAGTGAATGCTATTGCAACTGTATATAACTACTACAAAGTTGCATGATTGATTTTTTTTTTTGAAAAGAGTTTCGTTGTTCAAAGGATGATTAAATTTAATGATTGAGATATAACAGGTACTGTCAATCTTATGACAAAATATATTAATTGATTTGCAAAATGAAATTAGACAATTCATAATCTTTACTTGCAAAAACCTAAGTAGCACGAAAACTTATAATAGGATGCATTTCCATGTTTCGAAAACGTTTCTGTTTTTGAAACTCTTCGAAACTTGTAGGAAACGTTTCGGGTCATTTAAAAATTTTTGAAAAATTTTGAAACACGTTTATTTTAGAAGAAAAATTGTGAAATCGATTAAATACATATCTTTTATATTTCAAAACGAAAATGTATTTAAATCTCATATTGAATTCATCTCCTCTTTACTTTTTGATGTGTTATTCATCTTTTCCCGATATATCATATAGATTGGTATGTATTGTTGTTTTTTTCTTAAATATCTACATGCGTTTGCTTAAAAACAATTTACATAGATTCTATGATTCTATTTTATAGTATTTTCTCTCTTCATTCTTTTTTATTATTTATTTTTATATTATATAAGTTTATGTATTTTTATTATAAAAAATTAGTATTTATAAAAAAAACCCTTATATTTTTCATATTTATAAGTTTTCCCACGTTTCCTATATTTTTTAAAAAATATGTTTCCACATTTTCGTTTCCGCGTTTCCACATTTCTCTGTTTTCGTTTCCATGCTCCATAGGCAAAAACTAAAGCCTTTTGAAGATATCGAAGTTCTTACACAACTTATCAGGTGGGGGAAGGTTGTTCTTGATTATGGGTCTCGAAGAAAATTGTTAGTCCTCGCATTAAAAGAAGGAAATTCTATAGAATCCATAAAACAACTTCTTCAGAAACTTGTAATCAATATGTTATCCACCTTAGCATTAAATCAGCATTCCCAATTTCTTCTCCTCTAAAGAACCTCTTCCTACCAATCTTTTCATTTAGAAATTTCAGCACCTTACAAATATGGTAGTCAAATGTGTATAATACAAATATGGTAGTGAAAAAATTGGGAAATTCTAAGAAAAATTTGCTTAGTCAAAATCATTTCAAGTGAGAAATTGTAGCTAAATGTGTATAATACAAATATGGCAGTGAAAAAATAAGTTCAAGAAAACATTGTTGTCTGCAAATGAAGTCCAGAAGCGCATATGGGCTTTTTGAAGAGGATCTCGAGAAAGGAAAGGTTAATGCATCCACATTTCATAGATGTATTGAAGAATTATATGTGTTTCACAAATGGGTTTTTCGCCACGAATGATGATGAAAAGCAGTTTATGAAGTGGGTTGTCTAAACGTGAAATAAAAGTCTCCTCAAACATGGTTTGAAGAGTTGCTTGTCAATGAAATGGAGCTCAACACTCTTGAGTTTTAGCGCCCATACAACTCTAAAAGTGAATATACTTTGGCTTAGACTCAAAAGTTTTAATTCCAAATTCATGGTTAGAAGGATCTATACCTAATCATGAAATTAAAGTCTCCTCAAACAATTCATCATTTGAATTAGAGTAATTTCATTTATATACAATTTAGATATATAGATTATGTATATTATGTGATTTGTTATTTTATTTTTAAGGTAAAGGAATTATGACACCCTAATCTTTGCTTCAACACACTTAAGCTTCATACTAGCTTCTCAGAAGCACAACTCATGTAAGTTTATTTTGCATTCTAGTATTAATATATGTTTATTTTTCAGGGTTTTTGACACAAGGATTTTACTAGACTAGTTTTGTACTATCACTCTAAAGTTGCAGAAGGAAAACTTTAAGTTGTATACCTAAAGGAGAGACACTTAAACTTCATACTGGCTTCTCAGAAGCACAACTTATGTAAGTTTACTTTGCACTCCAGTGTTACTAAATGTTTGATCAATGTGTTAACTTGCTTATATTTTTCTTAGTTTTTTGACATAGGGATTGTGTTAGGCTACTCTATACTATCACTCTAAAGTTGCGGAAGACAAACTTCAAATTGTATACCAAAAGTACTCAAATCCTCAGGGAGAGACACTTAGCTTCATACTGGCTTCTCAGAAGCACAACTCATGTAAGTTTACTTTCCCCTTTAGTATCAATAGATGTTTGATAAATGTGTGAACTTGCTCATATTTTTCTTGGTTTTTTAACAAATGGGATTGTATTAAGTTACTCGTGTACTATCACTTTGTCCAAACCGAGCAAAGGAATTATGACACCTTAATCTTCTGCCCATCAATGGTTACGGTTTCAGTAGTTTATGCTGCTCATTGGACACTAAACAAAAGATTTGTTTAGATAGAGATAGTTAGGCTTTATACTGGCTTCTTATAAACGTAACTCATGTAAGTTTAATTTGTACTGTAGTATTAATAAATGTTTGATAAATGTGTGAACTTGCTCATAGTTTTCTCAATTTTTTGACACAGGGAATGTGCTAGGCTACTCATGTACTATCATTTTAAAGTTGCAAGGCAAACTTCAAATTCTATATCGAAAGTACTCAAATCCTCAAGGAGAGACATTTAAGTTTCATATCGGCTTCTCAGAAGCTTATTTTGCACTCTAATATTGATAGATGTTTAATAAATGTGTTAATTTGTTCATATTTTTCTGGGTTTTTTGACACAGGGATTGTGCTACGCTACTCGTGTACTATTACTCTGTCCAAACAGGTCAAAAAAATTGAGACACCTTAATCTTCTGCCCATCAATAGTTGTGGCTTCAGCAGTTTATGTTGTTCGTTGGACACTAAACAAGAGTCTTGTTTGGACAGAGACACTTAAGCTTTATATTGGCTTCACAGATCCATAAACAAGAGTACACTTAAGCTAGTCTACTCGTGTACTATGACTCTAAAGTTACAAAAAGAAAACTTCAGGTTGTTCAACAAGAGTACTCAAATCCTCAGTGAGAGACACATAAGCTTCATATTGGCTTCTCAGAAGCACAACTCATGTAAGTTTATTTTGCACTCAAGTATTAATAAATGTTTGATAAATGTGTAAACTTGCTAATATATTTCTAGGTTTTTGACACAGGGATTGTGCTAGGCTACTCGTGTGCTTTTACTCTATCCAAACAAGCAAAAGGAATTATGACACCTTAATCTTCTGCCTATCAATGGTTACAGCTTCAGTAATTTATGTCATTCGTTGGACACTAAACAAGAGTCCTGTTTAGACAAAGACACTTAAGCTTTATACTAGCCTCTTAGATACATAACTCATGTAAGTTTATTTTGCACGCTCGCATTAATTGATGTTTGATAAATGCATGAACTTACTAATATTTTTCTAGGATTTTTGACACACAGATTTTACAAGACTACTCATCAACCGTCACTCTAAAGTTACAAAAGGCAAACATCAAGTTGTATACTGAAAGTACTCAAATCCTCAACGAAAGGGTGTCACACTTCTTCTTCTAGCAAAAATCTCTTATCCGATGACACCTCATCCATTACAGGGAAGAACATAGAGTTTAATTTTGTACTTTTTTGGAATTCGGTTTAACAAGTTTATGTTGTTATGTTTTTAGAGCCAATGCTTGTGTTGGTCACATTTCCTAGTGAATACCATTGCAACTGTATATAATTGCAAAGTTGCATGGCTGATTTTTTTTTAAAGTTTTTTGTTCAACTGATGATTGAATTTAATGACTGAGATATAATAAACATTGTCTTTCTTATGACAAAATACATTAATTGATTTGCAAAATGAAATTTGATGATTTCTAGTCTTTACTTGAAAAAACTAAATGCCTTTTGAAGAGATAGAAGTTCTTGCGCAACTTATCAGGTGGCGAGAAAGTCATTCTTGATGATGGGTCTTAAAGAAAATTGTTAGTCAATGCATTCAAAAAAGAAAATTTTGTAGAATCCATAATCCACCAACTTCTTCAAAAACTTGTAATCAATATGCTATCCACTCGAACATTAAATCAACATACCTAATTTCTTCCCCTCTAAAGAACTTCTTCCAACCAATCTCTTCATCCAAAAATTTCAATGACTTACACAAGAAAGATTTTCTTAGTCAAAGTCTTTTCAAGTGATAGAAATTGTAGCTAAATGTGTTTAGAATACAAATAGGGTATTATAGGAGTTGTGAGAAAAGAAGCTTAAGAAAATCTTGCCATTTGCATATGAAATCCAAAAGTGAATGTGGGATCTTTAAAGAGGATATCGAGGCAAGATAGGCCAATGTATCCAAGTATCATGGATGCATTGAAGAATTATATGTGATTCACAAATGAGTTTTTTGCCATGAATAAAGACAAGAAGCAGTTTAGGAAGTAAGTTGTCTGAACGTGAAATAAAAGTATCCTCAAACATGGTTTGAAGAGTTGTTTGTCCATAAAGTGGAATTCAATTCCCTTGAGTTTTAGTGCCCACCTAACTCTAAAAGTGAACATACTTTGGTTTAGACCTAAAAGTTTCAATTCTAAATCCATGATGAGAAAGATCCATCTTTGAACATGAAATAAAAGTCTTCTCAAACAATTCATCATTTGAACTAGAACAATTTTATTTATATAGATTTTTTATACACAATTTAGATATACAAACTATGTGTCATTATATGATTAGGTTTTATTTTATTTTTAAGGCCAAATGACTTATTCCCACCCAGCCAGGCCAAAGGAATCATGACATAGAGATTGTGCTAGGGTACTCGTGTATTACCACTTTGTTTAAATAGGCCAAAAGAATTATGACACCTTAATGTTTTGCTCATCAATAGTTACGGTTTTAGCAGTTTATGCCATTCATTGGACACTAAACAAGGGTCTTGCTTGGTTGCCAATGAATTGTGCTAGGGTACTCGTGTATTACCACTTTGTTTAAGAGGCCAAAAGAATTATGACACCTTAATGTTTTGCCCATCAATAGTTACGGCTTCGGCAGTTTATGCCATTCATTGGACACTAAACAAGGGTCTTGCTTGGATATAGACACTTAAACTTCATACTGGCTTCTCAAATGCACAATTCATGTAAGTTTATTTTACACTCTCGTATTAATGGATGTTTGTTAAATGTGTGAACTTACTCATATTTTTCTGGGTTTTTTGACACAGGGATTATCCTAGGCTACTCGTCTATTGTCACTCTAAAGTTGTAGAAAGCAAAAATCAAGTTATATTTTGAAAGTACTAAAATACTTAACGAAAAGGTGTTGCACTTTTTTTTTGAAAAAAATCTCTTAACCGTTGACACTTGAACTATTGTAACGAAGAACATAGTTTAATTGTATACTTTACAAGAATTTAGATTGACAAGTATATGTTTTTATGTTTTTGGAGCCATTGCTTGTGTTGGCCACAATTCTTGGTGAATACCATTGTAATTGCATATAACTAAAAAGTTGCATAGCTAAATTTTTTTAAAGAGTTTTTTTTTGTTCAACTGATGATTGAATTAAATGACTGAGATACAACAAACATTGTCAATTTTGTGACAATACATTAATTGATTTTGCAAAATTAAACTAGATGATTTTTGAAAGAGCTAAAAGCCTTTTGAAAAGATAGAAGCCAAGTGGGGGGAAGGTTGCTCTTGATGATGGGTCTTGAAGAAAATTGTTACTCCAAACATTCAAAGAAGGAAATTTTGTAGAATACATAATCTACCAACTTCTTCAGAAACTTATAACCAATATATTATCCACCCCAGTATTAAATCAGCATATCCAATTTCTTCTCCTCCAAAGAACTTTTTCCCACCAATCTACTCATCCAGAAATTTCAATGCCCTACGCAACTAAGAAAGACTTTCTTAGTCAACTTCTTTTCAAGTGACAGAAATTGCAGCTAAATATGCATACAATACAAATAGGAATTACTATATTTGTGAAAAGAGAAGTTCAAGAAAACCTTTCATCTGCAAATGAAGTCCAGAAGCGTATATAGGCTCTTTGAAAAGGATCTCGAGGCAAGAGAGGTCGGTGCATTATATGTGATTTAAAAATGGGTTTTCCATGAATGAGGACGAGAAGCAGTTTATGAAGTAGGTTGTCTGAATGTAGAATAAAAGTCTCCTAAAAAAGATAACATACTTTGGTTTAGTCTTCTCAATTATTGGAACTCAACTCCCTTTAGTTTTAGCACCCACACAACTCTAAAAGAGAATGTACTTTGGTTTAGACCGAAAAAAGTTTTAATTTCAAATCCATGATGACAAAGATCCATGAATGTGAAATAAAATTCTCAAATAATTTATCATTTGAACTAAAACAATTTTATTTATATACAATTTAGATATATAAATTATGTCTTATCATGTAATTAGATTTTATTTTATTTTTAACGTTAAATGACTTATTCCTGTCCAACCAGCCCAAAGGAATTATGACACTTTAATCTTCTGCCCATTAATGGTTGTAACTTCAGCAATTTATACCACCCGTTGGAAACAAAGCAAGAGTCTTGTTTGGATAGAGACATTTAAGCTTCATACTACCTTATTAGAAGCACAACTCATGTAAGTTTATTTTGCATTATAGTATTAATAGATATTTGACAAATGTGTGAAGTTGCTCATGTTTTTCTATGTTTTTTGACACAGGAATTGTGCTAGGCAACTTGTGTACGATGACTCTAAAGTTGTAGAAGGAAAACTTCAAGTTGTATATCGAAAGTACTCAAATCCTTAGCAAGAGACAATTAAGTTTCATACTAATTTCTCGGAAGCACAACTCATGTAAGTTTATTGCGTACTTAGTATTAATAGATATTTGATAAATGCGTGAATTTGCTCATATATTTCTAAGTTTTTGACACAGGGATTGTGTTAGACTTCTTGTGTATTATCACTCTGTCCAAACAGGCCAAAGGAATTATGACACCTTAATATTCTGCCTATCAATAGTTGCAGCTTCAACAGTTTATGCTATTCATTGGACACTAAACAAGAGTCCTGTTTGGATAGAGACATTTAAGCTTCATATTGGCTTCTTAGATGCATAACTCATGTAAGTTTATTTTGCATTCCTGTATTAAACAAGAGTCCTGTTTGGACAAAGACACTTAAACTTTAATGTGGTAGAAATTGTAGCCAAATGTGTATACAATAAAAATAGAGTATTACTCTATTTGTGAATAAAAAAGTTTAATAAGACCTTATCCTTTGCAAATGAAGTCTAGAAACACAAACAGGCTCTTTAAAGAGGATCTTGAAGCAAAAGAGGTTGGTGCATCCAAGTTTCATGGATGTATTAAAGAATTTTATGTGATTCAAAATGGGATTTCCACCGTGAATGAGGACGAGAAGTAGTTTATGAAATGGGTTGTCTGAACGTGAAATTAAAGTCTTCTCAAACATGGTTTGAAGAGTTGTTTGTCAGTTATTGGAACTTAGTGCCCACACAACTCAAAAGGTGAACATTAGTTTAAACCTAAAAGTTTCAATTCCAATTCCATGATAAGAAAGATCCAAGTTTGAACATGAAATAAAATTCTCTTTAAACAATTCATCATTTGAACTAAACCAATTTTATTGATACACAATTTGGATACACAAATTATGTGTCATCATGTAATTTGGTGTTATTTTATTTTTAATACCAAATGACTTATTCCACCCAACCAGGCCAAAAGAATTATGACACCTTAATCTTCTACCCATCAATAGTTGCAGCTTGAGCAATTTATGTTGCTCGTTGGACACTAAGCAAGAGTCTTGTTTAGACAGAAACAATTAACCTTCATATTGGCTTCTTAGAAGCACAACTCATGTAATATTATTTTGCACTCTAACATTAATATATGTTTGATAAATGTGTGAAGTTGTTCATATTTTTTGGGGATCCTTGACACAGGGATTGTGCTAGGCTACTCATGTAATATCACTTTAAAGTTGTAGAAGGAAAACTTCAAGTTGCATACCAAAAGCACTTAAATCCTCAGAGAAAGACACTTAAGCTTTATATTGGCTTCTTAGAAGCATAACTTATATAAGTTTATTTTGCACTCTAGTATTAATAGATATTTGATAAATGTGAAAACTTGCTCATATTTTTCTGGGTTTTTTGACATAGGGATTGTGTTAGGCTACTTGTGTACTATCACTCTAAAGTTATAGAAGGTAAATGTCAAGTTGCACAGGACAAGTACTCAAATCCTGAGCGAGAGGGTGTTGCACTTTTTGTACCTGCGAAAAATCTCTTTACTGGTGACACTTCAACCATTACAGTGAATAACACAATTTAATTCAGTATTTTACTGGAATTCAATTTGAGAAGTTTATGTTGTTATGTTTTTAGAGCCATTGCTTGTGTTGGCCACACTTCCTACTGAATGCCATTGTAACTATACATAACTACAAAGTTGCATAAATAAATTTTTATTGAAAAAAGTTTTCTTGTTCAAGTGATGATTGAATTTAATGACTGAGATATAAAGGACTTTGTCAATCTTATGGCAAAATACATTAATTGATTTGCAAAATGAAATTTGGTGATTTCTAGTCTTTACTTGAAAAAACTAAAAACCTTTTGAAGACATAGAAGTTCTTGTATAACTCATCAGGTGGGGGGAAGGTTGTTGTTGATGATGGGTCTTGAAGAAAATTGTTAGTCCCCGCATTCAAAGAGGGAAATTTTGTAGATTCCATAATCCATCAACTTCTTTAGAAACTTGCAACCAATATGCTATCCATCCTAACATTAAATCAACATACCTAATTTCTTCTCCTCCAAAGAACTTCTTCCTACCAATCTCTTCATCTAGAAATTTCAACGCCTTACACAACAAAAAAAGATTTTCTTAGTCAAAGTCTTTTAAAGTGATAGAAATTATAGTTAAATGTGTATTCTAGACTTGACGACAGTTCATGAATCGACGGTTTTGCCTCAAAGTTGTCGGTTCACGGTTCAAAAAAATAGAAACCTTGAATCAAAATCATTATAGGACAGTTCGTAACTAGTTCGAAACTGATGGTTCTGGTTCTTGGCCTCAATTTGAAATTTAATTGAATTGTTGGTCAACTGATTCATGACCTCGATTTATTTTTAATTAATAATTAAAAATTAAGAAAATTAAAAAAGGCTTAGACCTCGATTCCATAATCCGCCAACTTCTTTAGAAACTTGCAACCAATATGTTATCCATCCTAGCATTAAATCAGCATACCTAATTTCTTCTCCTCCGAAGAACTTCTTCCCACCAATCTCTTCATCTAGAAATTTCAACGCTTTACACAACAAAAAAAGATTTTCTTAGTCAAAGTCTTTTAAAGTGATAGAAATTGCAGTTAAATGTGTATACTAGACTTGACGACAGTTCATGAACCGACAGTTTTGGCTCAAAATTGTCGGTTTACGGTTCAAAAAAAATAGAAACCTTGAATCGAAATCATTATAGGACAGTTCATAACTAGTTCAAAACCGATGGTTCTGGTTCTTGGCCTCAATTTGAAATTTAATTGAACTGTTGGTTTCGATTCATGCCCTCGATTTATTTTTTAATTAATAATTATAATAATTAAAAATTAAGAAAATTAAAAAAAGGCTTAGACTTAATTTTTTAATTAAACTTTTTAGTATCCTCTTGAGCTTTAAAAAAATCAAAATTTACATAGTTTTCTTACCTTTGCATACCTGATAACTGGTAGTATCCCTTTACCTTATCATTCACCTTCATTTTCTTGACTATTAGTTCTTGTCATTGAATTATCTGTAGTTAAATCAAAGAGTTTTTTTGTTGAAGTCCACTTTCATATCTTGTTGGTGCAATTAGACTCTTGTCCAATCGTCCACACATACTTGGGCTTCAATAGATTTAAAACCAAAATTGATCGACTTTTGTCTAATATATTGTCCCCTTGACTAAAACCTTGTTTCACTACGACAGTTGATACCGATACTGCTAGGACTTATTTAGCAATAGTTGTTAATATTGAAAAGGTTGATGCATGTTGACTCCACTATTCTAGAACTAGAATGTCTTCACCTATATTACTATCACCAAACTCAAAAGTAGTAGTTAGATAAATTTCAAGCTCTGAGGTAGAGCTTGATGTTCTTCTTGGTCTTTTACCCCTTTACATAACAATAACTAATATTTTGGATTGATAATGGGGCAATAGGTGGTAAAAATGAAGAAAAACCACCTTTGTTATCATAAACTAAGAAATATTCAGCATAAATTTCTTTAATTAAATTTATAATGCTACTTATAGTTAATAGAATATTAACTTCATCATCATCATCTAATTGCATGCATTCATAATATAATGTTAAATAATCTATAACACCATCTAATTTAAACCGAGGATAAAAAAAAAGCAACAAGAAAAATTTCTATAATTTCTTTATAGTAATTTAATTATTTTGTTTTCATTAAAAAAATAGTTTTTTTTTTAAATTAACATTTTTTTCGGCCTTTTTTAAAGCTTCAATAATATTAAGAGATTCATTTAAAAAAAATAAAAAGTGAGATAACAAACCCCACTCAAAATATAAGTTGTATTATTAAAATTTCTTAAAAATTATAAAATTGTCTTAAATATATCCCAATGTTGGGGATATAGTGTAACTTGTGGTATATTTTGTGAAATAAATGTGCACAATAATTCTCTATAATCAAAAGACTTGTTGAGTAATTCATATGTTGAATTCCAACAAGTCAGTGCATCTTTAGAAAATCTTTTGGTCTTCTATTATGTATTTTACAAAATTTATCTAATTTTTCATTATTTGGGGATGTTTCCATAAAAATGAAATTATTGTTTTTATTGGACTAATGTAATTATTAAGATATCTTAAACCATCTTGTCTACACAAATTTAACACATGACATGCTCATCTAATATGAAAAAATTTATCACATAAACTGGGCTTGCAAATTTTTATCAAATTAGTAATTGAGGCCATATTTGCAGCTGCATTATCAAATAAAATTGAAAAAAAATTTAAAAACTAATAAATATTTTTTTAATTATTTTATAAATATTATCGATCATTTGTCAGTTATCAAACACTCTAAATGCTAAATTTTGTTTTTGTAATTGAAATTTATTATTTATCTATTGATAAGTTATATCTATATATGAGTGAATTTGCTAATAGTCACTCTAAATATCACTACATATAAATACACATCCATCTAAATTTGTAAATAATTGAATTAATTATTTTTTTGTTTTTTATATAAACTTAATAATGATCTTTTTAATGTGTTTCTAAGAATAGTTTTCTGTATATGATTTAATGTAGTTTTATAATAATTATTAAAACTTAAATTTTCACCAAAATTAAATGCTAAATGATATATTGCTACAATTTTTACAAATTATTCTTTACTTTTATTATCACTATAAATAAATAGAGATTTATGTATAGAACTATACTCGATTATTTGTGTTTGGCCTCAATTTTGTCCAATTTTTTTGGATGCTTTGACTCAAAGTGTCTTTTGAATGTCTTATATCTACCTACTTGCTTGAATTTATAAATTTCCTAACAATAATTGCAAGTAACTTCAAAATTACTATTTTATTTTTGTATTTTTTAAATGAATTTTGAAAATATCAGAAATAAAAATTTTTTGTGGTTGTTGTTTCATCTCTATTTGTTATTGTTGTTGTACCCCCACCTCCATATATTGACTTCACTTTCTTATGTTGAAATTTTTTTCACAAATTGATCTTTATCCACATTTGATGTGGATGAATATTGATCAAATCTCATATTACTTGAAGAATTTTTACTATTTACTATTTTTTGATAATAAATAAAATAAATTATATAATTAATTATGAAAAATAATAGAAAAAATAATAATAGATAATAAATAAAATTAATTATAAAGATAAATTCTATAATTAATTATGAAATTGTATAATAGAAATATAATAATAATTAAATTATAAAAATTAAAATTAGAATTGATAAAAATGAAGAGAAAATTTAATTGAATTTGAGATAATTTGATTGAAAGATTAAGAGAGTATTAAGAATTGAGAGAATAAAAAATGAGATAGTTGAAAGAATGACAAATGAGAGAATTGAAAGATTGAGTAGTATTTATAAGTAAAATTTTATATAAAAAAAATAAAAAAAAACTAAAAAAAATGAGGCTTAAGCCTATGATGGCCATATTGTTGAAAAAATGCAAGACATTTGCAAGGGTCCTTGCAAATAGAGATTTTTTTTTTTTAATTTAAAAAATAAAAAAACTAGTTCATGAATCTTTGAACAAATGGTTTAACCATCGGTTTATGAACCGACCATGAACCAGCCCTACAACGGTTCAAAAAAATCAAAACTAAAATCGAATCGTCAGAATCTAATACTGGTTTTGAATCAAACCAACTCTAATTCTAACGATTCTAATTTTGATTTTCAATGGGCTAGTTTCAGTTCGGTTCATGGGCCAAACCAGCTCGGCCAAGACTAGTGTATACAATACAAATAGGGTATTACCCTATTTGCGAAAAAAGAAGTTCAAGAAAACCTTGTCGTCTTCAAATAAAGTCTAGAAATGCATGCGGGCTCTTTGAAGAACATCTCGGAGGCAAGAAAGGTTTGTGCATGCAAGTTTCATGGATGTATTGAAGAATTATATTTGATTTAAAAACAGGTTTTCCATTGTAAATAAGGACGGGAAGTAGTTTATGAAGTAGCTTGTTTGAATGTGAAATAAATGTCTCCTCAAATATGGTTTGAAGAGTTGTTTGTCAATGAATTGGAACTAAACTCTATTGAGTTTCAACGCCCACACAACTTTAAAAGTGAACATACTTTGGTTTAAACCCAAAAGTTTCAATTCTAAATCCATGATGAGAAAGGTCCATGTCTGAACTTAAAATAAAAATTTCCTTAAACAATTCATCATTGAACTAGATCAATTTTATTTATATATGTTTTCTATACACAATTTGAATATTCAAATTATGTCTCATCATGTGATTAGGAGTTATTTTATTTTTAAGGCCAAAAGACTTATTCCTACCCAACTAGGACAACTCATGTAATTTTATTTTGCACTGTAGTATTTTTCTGGGTCTTTTGACATAAAGATTGTGCTAGGCTACTCATGTACAATCACTCAGTCTAAATAGACCAAAGGAATTATGACACCTTAATCTTCTGCCCATCAATGGTTGTGGCTTCAACAATTTATGCCGTTCATTGGACACTACACAAGAGTCTTGTTTGGATAAAGACACTTAAGCTTCATGTTGGCTTCTCGACAACATAACTTATGTCAATTTATTTTGCACTTTAGTGTTCATAGATGTTTGATAAATGTGTAAACTTGCCTATATTTTTTTTTGGTTTTTTGACACAGAGATTGCGCTAGGCTACTTGTGTGCTATCACTCTAAAGTTATAGAAGGCAAACTTCAAGTTTTATACCAAAAGTAGTCAAATCCTCAGTGAAAGGGTGTTGCACTTCTTCTACTAGCAAAAAATCTCTTTAACTAGTGACACTTCAACCATTGCAGTGAAGAACACAGTTTAATTTAGTATTTTACTGGAATTCAGTTTGACAAGTTTATGTTGTTATGTTTTTAGTGCCATTGCTTATGCTGGCCACAGTTTCTAATGAATGCCATTGCAGCTATATATAATTGCAATGTTGCATAGCTAAAGATTTTTTTGAAAAGTGTTTTGTTGTTCAAGTGATGATTGCATTTAATGAGTGAGATACAATAGACTTTGTCAATCTTACAACAAAATACATAATTAATTTTCAAAATGAAATTAGAAGATTTCTATTCTTTACTTGTAGAAACTAAAAGCCTTTTGAAGATGTAGATGTTCTTGCACAACCCATCAAGTAGGGGGAAGCTTGTTCTTGATGATGGGTCTTGAAAAAAATTGTTAGTCCACACATTCAAAGAAGGATATTTTGCAGAATCTATAATCTACCAACTTGTTCAGAAACTTGTAATCAATATGCTATCCACCCTAACATTAAACCAGCATACCTAATTTCTTCTCCTTAAAAGAACTTCTTCCCACCAATCTCTTTATCCAAAAATTTCAACACCTCAGTCTTTTCAAGTGGTAGATGTTGTAGCTAAATATGTATGTAAAATAAATAGGGTATTACCCTATTTGTGAAAAAAAAAAGTTCAAGAAAACCTTGTTCTCTGCAAATGAAGTCCAGAAACACATTCAGGCTCTTTGAAGAGGGTCTTAAGGCAAGAGAGATTAGTGCATCCAAGTTTCATGAATGTATTGAAGAATTATATGTGATTCACAAATGGGTTTTGTTGTATGCAAATGAAGTCCAAAAACATATGCAGACTCTTTGAAAAGGGTCTTGAGGCAAGAAAGACTAGTGAATCCAGGTTTCATGAATGTATTGAAGAATTATATATGATTCATAAATGGGTTTTCTGCCATGAATGAGGACAGGAAGTAGTCTATGAAGTAGGTTGTCTAAACGTGAAGTAAAACTCTGGTCAAACATGGTTTGAATAATTATTTTTCAGTGATTTGGAATTCAACTCCCTTGAGTTTCATCACCCACACAATTTTATAAGTGAAAGTACTTTGCTTTAGACTTATAAGTTTCAGTTTCAAATCCATGATAAAAGAGATCATTGTCTGAACATGGAACAATTCATTATTTTAATTAGAGTACTCTTATTTATATATAATTTTTTATATATTATTTAGATATATAAATTATATATTATTATATAATTAAATATTATTTTATTTTTAAGATAAAAAACTTATTTCCATCCTAAGCTTATTATTTTCCAAAATTTATATGGATTAACTATGAAAATCCAATGACTGATTTATCAATAGTTAAAATTGGCAAATTTGTTTGGTAAACAAGTAATTAAGTAAATTACGTTTGAATCCTAAAAGATTTTAAAATGAATAAAAAATAATTTTTTAATATAAAAGTACGACCAATTTAATGTGGGTGGCGGATTTGCAAGAAATTTATTTACGTTTTTGCCTCCCTCGGCGACATGTGGAGGAGCGTGTTGAGCGACTTCAATTGGCGATAATCGGAAACGACGCTGGCCTGGCTGAACCAAAATTGAGCACGTGTGCTGTTGAAAAAAAAACGTGCGCGTTCAGGCTTCATTAAGGCAAGTAATTTTTGCCAAATCGACGGCTAGGAAATTTTGGACGAAAATCAGTCGCCTTGGATCCATATCAAATGTTATAGCCAATAATATTTCAACACCTATAGGGTTGTATTGGTAATTTAATAAGTTAGTTTAAAAATCTGGAAGAATAATCTGTTCTGATTGATTTACTAACAAATGAGAAAGCGCCATGTGTGTTATTTATGAACAAAAGTTGAGATATTTTGAAAGCAAGTCGTTTGGTCTTTCATTCTCCTTTAGTTTGCCTTGTGAGAGACTTTTGCTGTGAACTTGACCACAACAAGAGGTCTCGCGAGCAAAATTCAGACAATGCAGGAAGAAAAAGACAAAAGGTAATAATCTTTGTTCTTTCTATTAGTCTTACGTTTTTTTTTCCTGTTTATTCTATTTTCTTTAACTAAATTGTCTTATTTCATAAACAAAACGAAGAGCAACCATTCCAACCATGGCAAGTCAATCCGCTAGATGCGAATTTGCTTCATCTTCTTCTTTCAGACAACATCTAGAGACACACATTTAATTAAAGAGGTATTTATGCAGATGTTTCAAATCTTCATCTTCCTCTATTTAATTCTTTATTTTTCAAGCTGGTAAGAAATCAAAAACTTTAGTGCCAATTCTTGAAAATTTTCATTTTCTCTTTGCCAGGTAACCAGAATCAGTAATAAAGGGAATGCAACCTGCTCATTAATCTTGTTAGGACCTTGATGAGTTTGCACTGAATATAAATGTATATTTCAGCATTAGTTCTGTTGAAACCAAAACTTGTGTTGATTTTTGGAGTACAAATGCTGTGTGTTGGTGTTGCACTGAATATATATGTTTATTTTTGGAAGTTCGATTATTTATTGGATGAATCTGTTGGAGTAAAAATCTGTACTTAGCATAAATCTGTTGGAGTTTGTACTAAATATACATGTATGAATTTGCATGCATTTCATGTATGGATTGTTTATGCTGTGTATTAGAATTCTGGATTTCATGTTGCATTTTCAAGTACTGGAATCAAAATTCTAGATTATTTGCATTGGAGTTGTGTTTCCTATTGGAGTTGCATGTTGCATTAATGTAAAATTCCATGTATTTCCAGGTTGATGTTGCATTGCATTTTGAAGTACCGGCATCAAAATTGCCAATACTGTTGCATTATGTACTTTGCATTTTAGAATCAAAATTTCCCTTCCTTTCCAGGTCAATTCTGAAATAGCAAAACTATGTGTATCCACTTTGGGTATATAAATGTATACACGCTCATATGTGTCATCATATGATTGGTTATTGTTTTATTCTTAATTCAAAATAATTCAATCACATGATGACACATATAAATGTGTATATATTTGTGTATCCAAAGTGGGTACACATAGTTTTATTGATTCTGTAATTGCAAAATTGCCATTCCTGTTGCATCACCATAAAATTCCATGCATTTCTACGTCCAGTCTGAAACCGCAAATTATGCACCTTTTATGCAAACTAACACGATACATAAATACGCAATCCAAACCAGCTTTTAATGCTATCCAACATTTCAGGACATTTTTTAGGGCCGAAAACATTCTGAAAAATTCACATTAATGAATGAAAAAATTATTTGTGGGGCATTAATTTGGTCATTATATGGTAAAGGGTAATTTGGTAATTTAAATTGAAAAGTGTAAATTGGTAGTTTTCTTTGAATTACTTAATTAATAACTAATTTGATAATTTAAATTGGAAGGTGTTTTGGTCATTTTATTAGAAAATGGTAAAATAGTCATTTTAATTGAAGGGTATTTTGGTCATTTCATTAGATAAGGGTAAAATAGTTATTTTAATCATAAATTAATAAAAAGTATTAAAATTAACCACTCATGAGTAAATATTTAATTTTTTTTACAGTTAATAGATGAAAATTTGGAAAATAGCAAAGTTTTGATGGGAATAAATCCAGTGACCTATTTTTAATTTAAAATTATTTAATTATATAATAATATATTATCTGTATAACTAAATTTTATATTAAAAATATATATTATTTCAACTATTTAAAACTGAATAGGATAAAGGATACATTAGATGCATCAAAGCATCTTATCAGAAAAGATGCTTTATCAATTCTCTTGATTAAGTTCCAATTTGGTGTTTAAAATATTAGGAATTTACATGGCTTATTAGCTAGCTTTTATGATGGATTATTATCAGTAACTTTATAGTCTATCTCTTTCTATGTTCTATCATAGGACTGTTTATAACAATAAATTCATGTAAACTCAATTTTGAATATTTAGTTCAAAATTTAATTTAATTTCACTTGTTCAGCTAGGATATGTCAATTTATCTTAATTTTCCGATTTTCATCTAATTGCTCTCTCAAAACTTTGTTGAACGGATATTTTTAAGTTATGAAAAGTCCATTTTTATTAGTGTTATAAATTGTTAATAAATTTGTTAATAAATTTGTTAATTTATTTATAGAGTTGGTAAAAATACAAAAATACCCTAAATTATGTAATAATTTGGTATTCAAAAACTTATAAAAAATTTTTCAATCCTCTATACAATTTTTTTTTTCTCAACCATAAATAGTCTTAGATTTTTGCCTTACTCAGTTAACCTTCTAACCATTCTCATCAACTTGCCATCTTCATGCTTTTCCAATGGTTTCAACTATTGACACTGTGTCAACACATCTTCAATATCAGTCACTTTCATCTCTTTGCACCATCATCCTCTCCCCCTACTTTTGCGTCAAACCTCCATCGCCACTCCTCTTACATTACAGTTGCACCACTAGGCACTACTTTTTGCAAGATTATGCCTTACACCATAAGATATCATTGTCTTTTAAAGATCGTCACGGGAATCACGTGTCATGGTCAACCAATCTTATTATCTATTTGACTCTCTTGTTTCCTAACTCCTGTAAGAACCTAATAGTCACACTCAAATCCAATGATACTATAATGACATAATCCACCCTTATCAACACCAAAAATTTGTCAGTTCTCTTCACACTTTCCTTTAATTCAACATGACAAATTATCACAAACTCTTTTTCATACTTGACACTATTCATCAATTGCATATTTGGAAGCTCTCATAATGAGGTGAGTAGCTCCATGTACATTAGTAGGAGGGTACTTGCAATACAATGTAGCATTTTTGGCAGAATTAGGATCATCAATCATAAGGAACATGAGACCATCGGGGCATTGATTAAAAGCTTTCTTTTCCTAGGTAGGTGACTTCTTTGGTAAACAAAGGACAATGAGAATGTGGGTAGTAACAAGTGTGTGGAGGTAGAAGAAAGCCCGATAGATACTATTGTGACCATGTTCCATGTCAACAACCACAAAGTCATAACCAACATGCAACAACCCTTATAAGGTATTGCCCTCCGAAGAGAAATACTACTAAGCATAGCTAACATAACATGATAACACTTAATAATTAATGTGGAATTCAATACTTTTATATACAATAACTAAAATACCTTTCATATATCCATACAACCAACAAAAATGTTAAAAGATTTCTAATATCCAAATAACATACATTATGTAGCAATCCATACATAAACATTCTCCTTCTGGCCGCTTAGAGGTCTTACTCAAATGGGAGCTTTAACTTGATTGTGAAAATTCTTGGGAGGATTACATTGAGATTGCAAAGCAATTTCCTAAATTTTATCTTGAGGACAAAGTGAGATTGCTTGGGGGGTAATAATGGAAACCTAATAACAAAGGTTTATGTGCACAGTAGGGTTGGATTTGAGTAGAGCTGAGCTCGAGCTCGCTTGAGCTCAAGTTCGGCTCGGTTCATATATAATCGGCTCGAGTTTGAGTGAGTTCGGCTAAGGCCGACTCATTTCGGGCTCGAATTTGGCTCAGCTCGGTTCATTTTTCGTTATCAAAACGACATCGTTTTTAATATATATTGGTCAAAACGACGTCGTTTTGTATCAAAAATTTTAATTAAAAAATCTGACGAGTAGCTCGAGCTCTTGAACTCGGCTAATGCCAGCTCGTTTCGGGCTTGACTGAGCTGAGCTCGAGCTCTAACTCGAGTTGGCTCGGCTCGAATCTAGCCTTGATGCACAGGGGGAAAAATGCAAGGGGTAGGAGAATTCCAGCTGGAGAAAAGGGACAGAGAAGTAGGCCAAATGCAGCAGCTCCATTGGAACCTGGCAAGTTACTAGTGTAGGGAATGAGTGAGTGAGTTATGGAAATTGTATATAAAAGAGGGAATAAAGAGTGTGGGCAACAACTATTGAGAAGAAAAAAATTATTGTAAGATTTGTATTTGGGGAGCACTAGCCTCCAGTAGCCAGTTTTTAGTTTTTTCTTTACTGTTCCAGTGACCATTTTCCTTGTTAATTTTCTACTGAAACACAACCACTAAACACAGCTCTATGTGCATGGTTTTTGTATCAATTTTATGAATTGAGGTAGATTAATGCAATAGACTTTATTAACATCTCCATTGCTTGTTGATCATTTATCTTTTCTCTACTGCTTTCTCCATTTGATTTGCAATTTTTGCTGTTGTTTGGGAGTTGAGTAAATTGTTGGAAAGAAAGTGTGAAAAGTGACTTACTATTGTTGCTGTATTTTTAAGGTGAAAATTGTGGTAAACCATCCAGTGGGGGAAGGCTTTCCAAAAGTCTTCAACAAAAGTTCATAGGAGGGAGGCTAGTAGTCGCAGCAAATATTGCCCGTCCAGTAACATTTTCTGGTTACATATCAGATATGTTATGTGCAACACATGCTTCTACGGGAAAAGTCATGATCAACTTGGAAATGGGAACTTACCGAAAAAAAAAAAAACTTGGAAATGGGATCTTGTCATCCTCTAAGTAAGACACTGTCATAACAAATCTTAGTTCTCCAACTGTTAATCAGTTAGCTTCACCAATATGTGAATATTCAGTGTCTAATTCACTTAATATGAATAATACATCTCTAGATTCATTTGATATTTTAGAGGCATTAAAGGAGGAAAGTGCTAAAATGCTTCTGTAGACCTGTGATGCTTCATGGTTGTACTCTTATGGCTTACTCTTTGGAAATCTTGTGGTCATCCCAATATCCATTGAGCATTGCATGCTCCTTGTGACCGGTGTTAATATGCTTCCAGCAGATACTACTAGTAAAGATTTGACCAGCTATAGAAGTCAGTTTCTCTCCCCTCAAGCTTCTGAATTAGACGACCGTGTAAGTGATGGCTTTGTTGTAAACCGTGAGAGAAAAATATTTCTGCATTCAAAACTGAACTCAGTATCTGAATCTTCATGAAAGGAGCTTTGCCACATTTGCAAATTGACCGTGAACGCTTGAGAGCAACGGAAGGATGTAATATTTCAACATTAGCTACTTTATCTAAAGAATGTGCAATTTTGAAGGATATTATTTTTTGTGATATTAAAAATTTTGATACATATTTCAACCGTCTAAACAATTTTATCACATTTTTTAAACACAAAATAATTATGCAATAAAATATCTATATTTTCTAAAATACCCTTGTTTTTGACCGAATTTGAATTTGTACATTGATTACTGTTTACAATGAATAAACAGAGTAAGTGAGCTGACATATTCCTTCTCTCTTCTGAAACCAACCGTGGGAAAAGCAAGATGAAAACTTTTCTGAAAACCAACTATGTGAACTTTTTTGAAATCCGCGGAAGGGAAAAACAAAATAATAATAATTCAATATTTGAATAATTTGACTGAAGTGAATGATAATGGACACGAGCTTCTCTGTGGGGTTTACATTCATCTAAATCGGCGAGCAATGAAGAAATAATCGCCTGAACGACGTCGCCTAGAGATACTGTTCACATGTTGTGTAAAGATAGGCAAAGGTAGTTTAGGTATTTAACTAACTTTGTGGTTTAAAACATCACGGTAGAATTGAATAGGCGGGCTCAAAAGGTGACTTTTTATCAATATCCTTTATGTTTTTTCTTCGTCTGTGGAGGATACTTTGTCAGGGTAAGTTTTTTAACCAAATTTTGCCTTTTCATTTTCTTAAGTAGTGGGTTTTTCTCTCCTTTGTTGGCACATACTATATATTACTATTCCATGTTGGAGTGTCGATTTAAAATTTAGACAGTGGACATAAACATGTATCTTCAGGAAAGGTTTAGGAATTAATTTGCTAATTTCTAAGTTTCCTTCTGATTATAATTTATGCTGAGCCTTTTTTTTTTTTTTTTCGGACGTCAGATTCAAATAGTTTTATTAGTTTCTTGAATTTGAGATCTTACTGAGTAAAAGATATAATGATAAGGTTTACTCTGGACCCTTACGAGATCATTTTTGAATATAACATGTAGATGTAAGCTTGTTAGGCTGAGTAAGATTAGGAATGCCTAGGTCTACGTATCCATGTGACTTTTCCAATTCAGGCTTGATATTTACATGTTAGCATTCTAACATTACAGTTTCTTTTTTTTTTTTTTAATTCATGATCTTCTTCAGTTAAGCTTTAAAAGTACCCTTTTAAAGCTTCAACTATTGAATATTTTGTTATACCTTCAATTTATAATCTAGCAAAATTATAAGCATCCATATGTTAAACATTCTTGTGTTTTCATATGTTGAAAATTAAATATTGACATATGATGTTGCTATTTTAGTCTTGGTTTACGACCAACAAGAGGAGTGCTTCTTCATGGTCCACCTGGCACTGGGAAAACTTCCTTGGCTCAACTTTGTGCCCATGATGCTGGTGTCAACCTTTTCACCATAAATGGACCTGAGAAAGCAAGTCAAAATTATGGTGAAAGTGAGATAGCAATGCATGGAGTTTTTGAATCAGCTAGCAAAGCTGCTCCTGCCATGGTTAGCTCTCTCCTCTTGAAGACCCTCAAGTTCTATTTCCTTTTCTCATTTCGATTGGTTAAATGATCATTATCAACCCTGTAGTTTGAAGAGTGGAATGCATGTCTCGAACATATTGCAGATTTACAAGAGCCAAACTTTTTGCCTTACTCCTAAAATTCACATTAGTGATACTGAGCATGAATCCCGGCCATTTTCTTCTCAAGTGTCCCTTTTCGTGTTTGTGAAGTGCATACATTGTTTAGCAGTTTTGAATCAGTTGGCCTTTTGTTTTATATTCCAACTTGGCAAGTTTTTTTCTTGAATTGACTTCATTTCTATTCTCTGATAGCTAGATGCAGTCAATATCACTGCTGAATACTCATGCATTATGTTTAACTTTTCTCAGCTCTTATGAATCTAAAAGTTCAACTTGTAAAGTTGACTGTGTATTATTTGCATCCTCAAGGTTGTATTTCAGAGAGACTTACTACTTAAATGTCCTTATTTTTCAGGTGTTCATTGACGAGTTGGATGCCATTGCACCTGCACGAAAAGATGAAGGTGAAGAGCTCTCTCAAAGGATGGTTGCCACATTGTTGAATTTGATAGATGAGATTAGTAGAACTGATGGATTAGTTGTAATTGCCGCTACCAACAGGCCTAATAGTATTGAGCCTGCCGTTAGGCGACCTGGAAGGCTTGACAGAGAAATTGAATTGGGTAACATAAGAATTGACTTCATTTATTTTCATGTTGAGAACTTTTTTCGTGATACTTCAACTTTCTGCTTTAGATTTTGCTTGATTAGTCACACTGTGTCACCCATACTGTTAGCTATACATCCATTTGTATTTTCAGATTCCTCAGAATGTTACAACATGTCCATCTGTTCATGTATAATTTTCAAAATGTTTAGGCTCCACGTACACTCATTAATCCAGAATACAAAAGTTTCAGAAATTTTTTTAAATGACTGGCATCTAGCATAGTAATACTTTGCATATGAATAATAGTGTTCATAGCTAATATACATGTAATTTGAAAATTTTCTTATATATAACTGGGATATATCTTGAACTTACTTACCTCGATACATTAAGGTAGGTTCACTAATTGATGATGTCTGAAGAATCATTTGGTAAAGGATAGGGTGGCTCGTTTGGTTCATTTTGCTTGTGGCAATTAGTCTGACTTGGTGTCCAACCACTGAAACCTTGGGGCTGGCCCCAAATGATTTGTCTTGTTTACACCTAGTGTATGTCCACCAGATGGACTACTTTTGCCTGGTAATTTGTTGGGTGCTCATATGGGATAACATAGAATCCATTCTTCTCTAATTTTTCTGCTCTCTAAGTGCTAGATAAAGGATGGAACAGGACCAGAATTTCTCTCATGGAAACTTCTGGCATCGGACATTGTATTTGATAATCTGGAAAAAACATATCTTTGACAAGTCTATCTGATTCAAGTTCATCCTTTAAAGGAACATAAAGTCTGTCCATGATAATATTAGTAATCTAGCTATATTCTTTGTTTAACTTCATGTACCAAGTTACTAATGGGCATATTATTGTTGGGCTTTATTTTTGTTTGCCAGTGAAAACTGAATTAAAAGATTACTAAAATAAACATTTTGTTTGCATTTGCTGCGTGTTTATTGGCTCAAAAAAAGTCTGAATCAAGTGGTTAGGCTTCAGTCGCCTTCAAGTTTATTGCCTGTTATTTTCACACAACCAGCTGCATTCATCCATCATATTTCCCAGAGAACAGCACAATGCCGGCTTGAAGCATAATCCACGGATGTCTTTGTCGAGGAGCTGTAATTTTAAACAATCCAAGAAATTCACAACACAAAACAAAAGTAGTCGCGTAAACATACTTGGGTGAAGATTTTTCGCCTGTATATTTAAAGCTCTGTTGCAGATGTTCTACAGCCAAGAAAAGAGATTGAGAGGATTTGATTTGAACATGATCAAAACACTTTTACATGATGGGTTGGTTGAGGGTCCCCATTGGAACTTTGCGAAATGGATTACCTTGTGATTGGAGGATGAGCATAATAAATGAGATGTGGGGCAAGGCTTTGTGGGTTATCATCCATTCTAGGAACTTTGTCTTGGTCCTGTACAGTCAGTCATTTCCTGAATATTTGGTCTGGGATATTGCTGAGGAATAATTGCCATCATTCATGTTATGACAAGATTCACTTGACAAAGGTGTGGTTGGATTATTATTGATAAGTGAAAGATGGGGTAGAGTGGGGTGGGGTGGGTGGCTAGCTGTGTCTGTCACTCTGGATTGCTCGATAAAGGAGTGGATCTTCTTCAAAGTGTTTACTGTGTCTGTACCAATAATGTAGTTTTCCAATTTAGTTTCTTATCAATTTGATTCGTCTGGGCATCTGACAAGACCATTGAATCATTGCCATTTTGACTCTCTCTTTAGATTTTTTTCCTTTTTTCCTCTCTGTCCAATTTTCGTATAAGACATTTGATGGTTAGTCATTATCTTTAAAAGGGTAATTAGGGTTTGTTAAAAGGGCTGGAGAGGAGAAATATTAAAAAATTTCGGCTGCTATCTCAGGGATTGGCTTTCAAAACAACTAGTTATCTTGTCTAACTAACGTATATTGAAATATCATTTTTATCAATTTGACATTCTACATTACAGGTTCATTTGATATTACATGTATGCCAACAAATGTAATGTCAATTATTCTAATATGGCTCAATCTCAAATAGTAATTTTATATTGAGGTAGTTGATTAATTTAACATAGAATATCCCAATATCTTATTAATGTTGATGAAGTTGGGTGTTTAAATAATACAATAAAATTATATATATACATTTTTAGTATATAATTTGATAACACAGATGATGTATGATCATATAATTAAATAATTTTAAATTTAAAAAAAAAACACTTAATTACATAATAATATATTAATTATGTACATAAATTATATATAAAATATATATATACAAAATATTACTCAAAACCATAAGCATGATTTACCAAGTCTATTCAAGTGGGGAGGATATTATAGCATAAATGAGTGCACAACAACAAAAACATGCTCTTTGTGAGAGCAATAATTGGGCAAATCCATTGGCTCAAAATAGCTACCTCTTTTCTTTTATTCCAATAGAATCTCCTGCCTAAATCATTTATTTAAACCAAACAAGCAACCTAATAGTAGATTATTTTTATTTCTTTTTTGGGGTTTCGTGTTCTTGTTTTAACTTTGATAAGATTCTTCACTTTTTAATTGCAATTTTCATTTGCCCACTTGTCAATTCATTTAACCACACAAACCCTATTTATATATATACATCTTATCTTAACTTTTCTTATCTTTTAACCCATCAAAGTCAAAACCCTAGACTTATTGTCACAATAATTACCTTAAGAGTCTTTGTGTTTTATCACATGAAAGATTATAAAATTAATAAACAAATATATCACATCTTTCATTATTAATGAATTAAAGTGCTAGTTCTAGTTTATTATAACTTTCGAGTCTCTTCACAAAGTACATATATTATTTTTCAGTGACACTTTGCACAAAACCTTAAAAGTAAAGTGATAAATAATATCAACTTAATTAGCCATAACATATAACAGTTTATTCCAAATAGTGGGCAGCAACCAAATTGCATATGGTCTTGGGTCCTCTTAATGAAATATAAATGTCTTAATGGAAGGATTTTTGTGCAAAAATGAACAATTTTTACTTGGTTGAACCAGATTTATTATAGTTGTTGGTACAGTATAGCAACCCAAATATGTGGTGTAACAAAATGGGTCGGCAATTTGATATTGGAGTGTGACAATTCACAAACAATGACAACACAATGATACAGTGCGACAATCTCTCAAGGACATAAGATTCCCAAGGTGAGAAATTTGACACATCTCAAATTACTAGCAAATAAAAGTTTCATCAAATAATAAAATTATATTTACCTATTTTAAATACATAAATAAGTATATATTAGATATGTGTTATCATATAATTGGATGATTTTAAATTAAAAATAAAATAATATTTAATTATATGATAAAATATATAAATGTACACTCAAAATGAATACGCATAATATTGCTCTCCATCAAATTATAAATCTTATGTTTTTTTAGCAATGTTATTTCTATAAATTTTTTAATACATAAATGGGTACATATATAATATGTTTTTATGTGATTACGTATTATTTTATTATTAATTCAAAATTCTGTAAGTAATATCTAATTATATGATGATATATCATATATATATCTATTTATGTACTCAAAAACATGTTTGTATACTTTTATTATATGTTTTGAAATAATTAATAATAATATTATTATTATTATTATTATTTAATATATTAATAATAAATTAATAGTATTAATAAGGCTGTTGTATTTTAAATTGAATTTTAAAATTTCTTGAATAAAATTGAGTTGAATATTTTCAACATTTCAGGTGTGCTGATTGCCATTTTCTAAAACTAACAACTTAAAAATCAAAGCTATTTCCGCAGAAATATATTTTTTTTTTCAATTTACAAATAATAAAAAAGAAGTCTTTTTCAAGAAGGAAAAAAAAATTGCAAGTCTTATAAAGTAATGCTGTTTTTGGGGCCCAAAACGGGAAATTTATCATCACAGCCAAACACAATATCACTTGATTCCCTCAAAAGGAATTCTATAATGTCACCAAACTTTGCATCACGCTCCCTCCCACGCGCCGGCAACCAATGTAGCGAAATCAGAACGAACGTACAGGTGAACCTAATCCCACGTATGACAAAAGTACAATACAAAAAATCAAAAAACGAGACAATCATCACGTGGTTTACAAGAACTTGAGCAGAGCGTGTTCTCACACTTATCGGGAAATCCTTGGAATTTGATAACACAAACAAAATCTGAAAAATCTTGCTAATAAGCATGAGAGAGGCCCCCAAATCCCAGACTTAATTAATAATTAGGGTAGCGTCATGCATTTTTCTAATACGATGACGTATTAATTTATTCCAATAGCTACTCTAAAATTAACACTAATAATCATCTTAAATGTTTGGAACAGAGCAAGGCTTAACCATCACCAATTTTTCAATTAACAGTTTCTTTTCTGCTTTATCTTGTTAATATTTAATTTCATATTTTTAACAGGTGAAATGATTATTTTTCTATTTTCATCTTTTAAATTTAAAAATTTTAAATTTTTAACTTAATCAAATATTATTTATATTTTATTTAAATATTATAATAAAATTAATATTTTTATTTTACAAGTAAATTACTCTTTACCCATAAATAATTTATTTTTTCTTTACTCTCTATTTTTATCTCTCTTACAATTTTTTTCTTTTTCAATAAAAAGTTGTATTTTTTTTTTGGTAATTAATAAATAAAAAGTTGTATTTGTTGGACAATTTTGATGAAATATGTCAAATTCTGTAAAATTGTAAACTATAAAAATTCACATACTTGGATACGATTTTGTGTTTGATGAATAGTCTATATTGACGAAAGGGTTTGACGTTAGTCATTTCCACGATGTCATTTGTCCAAGTACTACACTTTGATTGAAAAACCTTAAAATGTTTTCTTCTTCTGTATTTTTTTTGCATTCATCTTGAGATGGAGGAAGGAGTTTGTGCTTATCTCTTTTTTTATGAGCGGCAAAATCAGCCAGTCAATGGACATACGTAATATATATATATATATATATATATATATATATATATATATATTTCTCTTCTATTCAAAATTCTCAATTTAAACTTATCTGTTTTTCTAATCATATTTCATAGACCAAATTATGTGTGGAATAGGTGTTAAGCTAAGATAGCAATATTAAGAGTAAATATTAAATAGTAACAAAGAGTCTAAGGGTACCAACATAAGGTAAACCTCATAAACTCTCACATAGTGAGAGAGCAAAGATTCATCTTTTCACTATGTCAATTGGTCGTCTTACTTATCACAGATGGTATGATCATATGTTACAGTGTGTATTATCCATAAAAGTTATTACATTAACACTGTATAGATCTTAATTCAGTCACTATATCTAGTGTCTAACTTGAGTTTTTAATCATCTTCATATTTGTAAGTATTTATATTTATTAAAAACTCACATATGATATTTACAAGTTATTTAGATGTGAGAAAATCAAACCGATCATTATTAAATTTATCTATTTATGACCTCACCATATTTTTTTAAGAACTTATATCAACTTTAGTAATTTTTTTCTTGAGAAATTTGTGTCCCATTGACACACTCTCTCAACGCCAATTTTCTCAAAAATTATGTCTCATTTTTACTTGCTCTCTCAATGTCATAGATAATTGCTCATATGAGTGAGTTAATCTCTAACTTGTGTAACATTATAACTTGTTGAGTTTTCCAATAAAAATGATGTGTATATAGTAAAAACCCAAGAATTTTGGGATGTCAATTTAAAACAAAATGAACTTGAATTCATGGTTTTTTAACGTTGTGTCACTAGTACAATATATAAGTTCAATAACTTATCAATTACAATCTACGTAGTCCAATACATTTAAAATGTGCAAAATATATATTTCTTGGAACAAGATTAGTCAAATGATCAGTGACCATTTGATGCATAGAAATATATTGTATGTTTACTTCATTCTTGGAAATTATGTCTCATACAAAATTGTGTCTAGATTTAATATATTTGGTTATGCTATAAAATTTGGGATTTTTGTGAAAGCTATCTTATTTTAATTATAACAATGAACAATTATTACTCCAACAATGTTATCCAGTTTATTCAAATTCACGAAGAATCTTCTTAACTAAATAATTTCTTACATAATCACTAAATAGACTATATATTGGGTCTTCAATTTGGATAAGACTATACATGTGTATTTCTTATTGTTTTAAGATATGGGTCCTTTAGGAGTAGGAAAACATATTCAGAAATTGATTTCTCAATCAAACACAAATTTGATCCTTAATAACATAAACAATAATTCACAATGTCTTTTAGATATATAAATATCCTTTTGATAGCCTTTTAGTACTCTTTTCTAGGATTTGACTAATTAGCGCAACAACAAAAACAAATATCTAGGCATGTACGCATCATAACATACAAATATCTGGATATGTACACACCATAACATACATAAGACATCCAATGACATTTGAATAGGGTATTTTTGAATTTTTTTTCTTTTATCTTGAGTTTTGAGACACTCTCTTGGCTCAATAATTTGCCATTTAATATAAGAGTATCAACGGGGTTTGCAGTTTACCACATTGAATTGTTTTATAATCTTTTGAATAAAATGCTCTTATGATAGAGCCAAAAGTTTCTTTAAATAATTTCTCTAGATTTTAGTTTCCTATATGTAATATGTCTTACCAACATCCTTCAGGTCTAAAAACATGGACAACCATCCTTTAATGGTCATCACCAACTTTAAATAGTTTTCAATTATCAACATATCATTTACTTATAGTGACAGAATTGTAAATTTGTTATCAGATTTTGTCACATAAACATTGTGATATTGTTTAATCATTTTAAAGTCATATACATTACAACCTTATGAAATTTCAAATACCATTATTTGAATGACTGTTTTAGGTCATATGTCGATCTTTGAAGCTTGCACACTCTATGCTTATGACCTATAATAACAAAATCTATTGATTATTTCATGTAGATTTTTTTGTCAAGTTCTCCATTAAGGAAAACTATCTTGACATCCATTTGATATGATTTTAAATATAAATATGCTACTATAACTAGAATCAAACAGATTAAAGTAAATCTTATAACTGGCAAAAACTGTTTTTTAGAAACCTATGCTTTCTAATTAAGTATAGTTTTTTGTCATAAGACAAAATTGTATCTATTTATTGAATTATCCACTACACATTTGATTTAGGGAATCCATTTGTTCCCAACGAGTTTTCGATCCGATGGTTAATCAACAAAACTCTAGACTTAGTTTATTTATATGTATTTCATCTATTATTCTAATACATCTTTCCATTTTCCCTTATTAGGGGATAAGACAACTTCTTTTATGTTTTAGGTTCTTCATCATCTTGGGGAGTAGTAATGAAAACGTCATTTTTAATTTCAAAACGTCACTAGGATATTTTTTAATGTCCACTCTTACACAATTGAGGATTATTGCTCTCATTATCCAAAATAGATTGGAGTTTAATCTCACTATTCGAACTTGGTTGAGATGGATAAGACAAGCAATTGAGAATTATTGTTCCCACTAACCAAAATAGGTTGGAGCTCAATCTCATTTGTTCCATTTGTCTAGAACAAGTATTAGTATTATCTCTTTAGACTTAACTAATGGTCATTGAGATGTATCTATCCTCATTCTTTCATCCATCTCATATAGATGAAACATTTACAATATCATCACTATTAGGAAAACATCCTCTATAAATGTAAAATCTTTTGATAATTTCAGTTAATTTTCTAGCGAAATCCTTCCTGAGGAACATATGCCCTTTGGAATGTTCAAAGTATCTTATAAAAATACATTTTTGCCTTCTTGGTACTAGTTTTTCAAACTTATTGGAAAAGTCAATGATAAACACTACTAACCACTAAGATTGTAATCCATTTAACTCAGGTTTTCTACTTTTCTATAACTTTTAAAGAGTAGAAACAACTAATTTAGTACACACTTGCTTAAGTACATAAACAACAGTTAACATCACATCACCACAAGTGATGTTGAAGACTTATCTATGTTATCATTAACCTAACAATTTCTAATAGATTTCAATTTCTCTTCTTCGTTACACCATTTTGTTGTGGAGTTTTTAGAATTATTTGTTGTCTTACTATTCCTTTTTTATTACATAGTTCCTTAAACTTTTCAGACAAATACCTAGGATTTCAGTAAGTACTTTAAACTTTTATTCTTTTATCTAATTGATTATCAACCTTATTTATATAATGTCTAAAGTAGCCTATTGTTTCTGATTTATGAGAGGTCAAACAAATAAGACAAAATCTAATATGGTTATCTATAAGCATAATGAAATATGAGACACCATATCTAATTTTACATTCATAGAAACACATATACCTGAATATATAGATTGCAAAGGCAATTTGGCTCTAACAACTTTGTTAAGTAGTTTTCTAGCAGTTTTTCTAATTAGGCTATACTTTCATTTAGACAATTCAAGTTATGTAAAAGTTCTTAATAAATTTTCATGGGCCAACTTATTCATTTCATCTTGGCCAATATGTCCTAATCTAATATGTCATATATTTACATTTACATTCATACTTTTAGGAGTAGTAAATAATGAACAACCACTATCATAATAGAATGGTGACTAACACCATATAACCATTCAACAGCAAATCAAATCCATAGAAATCATTTTATTATATTTCAATAGAGTTCCCAAAGAAATTCAAATTGTATCATAGTTTAAGAAGACCACTATGACCAAGATTTGTTGAGTATTTAGAGCATATTGCACTTCATATCGGTATATGATTTGACCATTTTGTAAAACTAATTTGCATATGTCTATCCCTCTTAGTTCAACCCTTTTGTTGTTGCTTACATAAAATCAAGTCATCTCCTTCGAAATTTGACAAAAATCTACTGAAGCTCCTCTATAATTCACATAGGATAAGACTCTATTAATAGCACAATATTAGAAACTAAAGTTTCATCATTTTATGTAGAATAAGACAATATCATTTTCAACTTTATACATTCAAGGGCTAAATAACCCTTGATACAATTGTAACAAATCAGTTTGGTTTTGTCTATTCTTCCAGTACATTTACCACTCTTTCATTTTAATTTCTTTTTCTTGTTCTTGTTCTTTGAGCCTTGTATGACCTATTTCCCTTACTCAGACTTAAACCACTTTCATTTAAAGCCATAAATAATTCTTGGAACTCAACTCTACAATGTATACATAAGTAACTAGTCTAGTTATCTCAAGGGCATTTGTCTTCTAACTTAATGTGACGAGAATTATCAAACAAATGTCCTTATATATTCTTATTGTACCTTCATATAATCCCATTTTTAGGAAAAGATCGTTTTATTGAATGAACCTATTATTCATTTGTCAGGTTGTGTTTGGCTAGCTTTAGTTCCATAATCATATTTTACATGTCCCTTAGATGTTATTTCTTCAACTTATTGGGGACCTTCTTATATATATCAAATTTGACAATCAATTGCCTTTATTTGGATACTGCAATTTCTCCAAACTTTTCTATCAAAACCATACTTACAACATATGGAACTGAGTATTACTGGTACTCATATACTAAATTGTCATTCATGGGACTAGTTAAGATATCATACGAAGTGAGTCTTGCTTTTTATATGCGTCCACATCACATTTGTGTAAGACACTATTTGGGTTTCTATGCTTTAGTCAGCTGCAACTCTATCCTAACTTGACTTACAGCCTCGAAAGCCTTTTGCTCATCTTACCTATTGTGCCAATATTTATTTTGGATGAGAATTTTATTAAATCTCACCAATCTCAGAATTCCCACATATATCATATAATATATGATACAACAAATGTATCATTACAATAAATAGGACCATTTCATTAACTTGTATCATTCTTGGAGTTACCTTATTCATGATAAAATCTTTATGTAATTTAAGATAAGTTAAGTACCTCGTATTTTGTTAATTTAGGAATAATGATAAAAAAGTGGATTTTCTTATATTCATTACTATGCATCACTATTTAGCAAGCTGTAATGTATCCACATAATCCTAAAATTTTCATATTCTTATCTTGAACAAGATCATTTATTACGAGAGTCTAATAATCATGCATATATATAATTGGACTATATATCATCTTTTTTCCAATTAAGAGAGTACGACTTATCTTTATTTTAGATGTATAGTCCTAACTTGCACCATTAGATTATTAGATGGTCACATCTTATACTACATGTGATGGTCCTTAGTTAATAAGCTTTCATGAATTAGAAACATATGTTTTGAAACACCAAATGTGTTTTCATAAGCCAGAATAAGGTATTACATGCTTTTACGTGTCGTAGGACTCATAAGATTTATTCCATGTATTAATCCAAGCATCGAATAGTTGTCATGCACCGCAAACAGTAGTTCACATGTTGCCACATGCTAAAATATGATCTCACATGCTTTCACACATTGGAATTATAGGGTTTTCAAGGCGTTGATAACCAGCAATGCAATGAAATTTAAAATTTTAAAATCAAACAAGCCTGAAAAACCCTAATTAGGATATACATTTTAAAACATATATTCATTAATATGTAAAATATTTATAGGGTGTTTTAGATTTATACTTACGTTGATGGCTCCTCCGAATCTTTACGTGGCTTGAGACCAAACACTATCCAATCCTTGATAAACAGTGCCTTGGTATTCATGTGGAGCATGAACACAAGCAGAAGAAATCTAAATGAATGGTGTTCACGAGAAGGACGAAAACAAAGGAACGATGATTGGGCTACACTTTATGTATATTGTGCATTTTGCATAAAATTTATGCCTTTTATTTTATATATGGAGGTATCTAAGTAGGGATGGAATTCCAAATGTGCATGACACCCTCAACACACATACACGATTGGCATGTAAAATGTTTAACCAACATGATTCACTTGTATGTGGTTGGCACACTTAAGTGTGCCAATTGACAAGCTTAATAGCTTGCACAGTTGCCACACTTAAATATGTCAGTTAGGAAGCTTTGACACTTGCATAACAAGCACATTTAAGTGTGCCAGCCAATAAGCTTTATTTCGTGGTGTCGACCGACATCATGCCTTAGAATGGCTGGCACCATTATACTAAGTGCATAGGTAGCACTTGGTCAAGGCATAATCTCTCTCGACCCTTAACACCAAGACTGTCAACAAACAATCCACTTCTCTTAGTTTGATTCAAATTTTTTATACATGTAATCCATAAGTTCACTATCAAACCTGTAATGTCTAAATTCAGGGTGAATACAAACACAAACTAAGATTAGCTATAACAAAGCATCATAATCACTCGAACGACAAAGTGTTAGGGAACATCATTTAAGCTTTTATAACATTACAGTTATATGCAATTCATTCTTTTCTTCAACCAATATTTCTCAAGGCTAAAACATAGAAATGTGTTTATCTTAATGATTCCTTGATATGAACGAACATACGTCAATGACTAACATGGATTAGGCCACATCTCGTCCCACTGTGGCCACAAATTTAAGTAGTCATAGATGTCTTTCAATATGCTTATATGAGATATCTTCTATAGCGATCAACCATATTGTTGAAAGCGTAGGCAAAAGGAAAAGAGAAGGAGAAATAAAAAGGTATAGCCTTAATGTATCTCATGATATGAGCGATTATTACCTTTATAATTATCCTAATTACAACGACACATTAGATAGCGTTAAACCATATCGATCTTTACACGAAACAGTCTAACGACCTCAAGTCAAAAAATCACATGCACCTGCAATATTCAAAGAATTTATTTCATAGACACTAGAGCAACCATCTATATGGATATCCTTTGGTCAATTAATCCGATGAATACATCTATAAGGTGCACCCATGTGTTACACCAAGTTATTTATAATAACTTCAACATGTGAAAATTATCACCATTTTTGCTGGGATTGCTCAACACTATAATAATCTTATCATTATTACATGTGCCCTCATTCATTATAATATCGGGATTATAGACGTTTCTATAATGGCCATTCAATGCGTATATAAGGTTCTCAAGATTAGTCGCCTAAGCCTCTTATCATAGTTCTATCATTCTAAGGGCATATGATTCGTGTGATTATATAAATAGTCAACATATAAATTAAATAATAATCAATCATTTTATTAATTATTAATATAAAATTACATTTACAAATTTCAAATTTGATTAGCTCTAGGGCACTTATTGTAATAGGAATAAGGATGCACACTTCATCACACACTGGAACTCATTCGTACATGCTGGCGCGTGCCAGTAATTTAACACTCCCCTTCAAAAGTACTACTTTCTAGAGGAAAACGTCACTAAATTACCTATTTTGAGTGCATATTTAATTTAAAACAAATAATAAATTCATTAAATAGTTGAATTAATTTTCATTTATTGAAACTTGTAAAATCACTAAAATATCCTTGACTCAAAAATAATTGGAAGCATAAAAAAATGTCTAAACATGAAAAAATAAATATGAAAACATAGTATGTGTAGTATAAAACATCTATGAAAATCTAAATTAAACAAAAGCTGAAAAAAACTATGTTGCCCTCGATGCTATATGCCTATGGGCCACTGCTCTCCCCCAACCGTCATGATTACTTGTACTTGCATACATGAAAGTAGGGAAGTGAATGGCGAAACACTCAGTAAGTAGGAGACTAAATTGATAACTTTTATTAAAATATCTAAAATGCCCTTAACCTCGACCCATGTTAACTTCGTCATTTGAAGTCAACATTAAACTCCTTTGTGAATGATAACAGATCATATGTATTATCTCTATGTTCATATTGTACTCTAAAGAGTCGTAACTCTCAGGTCAAATTGTGTCCCTCTCAATCATTAAAGAACCACTTTCTCAAATTTCTATATGGTGTGACCATAATAAACTTGATGGAAGCATCTAAATCTAAAAATTATAATTGAAACTGTGTACTAGGTTGATTGGTTTAGATCAAATAAAAGGATTTGACACCTTGGCCATGTGAGCGATTTTTTATTTTACTACACTAATTACATCTTATCTAGGCCTTACTGCGAGTATGTATCCTACTGCAGGTCTAATGTCCTATTACGAATGGTGTAGTGACTATATACTCACGATGCTCCCTTGTAACGATCTTATGATGTCTAGCATGCATGCATCTTGAGTCTTAACAAATTCTAGCTCACTTTCGCTTCTACTTAATAATTATATCTCATACCATTTTATACCTTCACTCTTAGGTACTTAAGGTACTATTGTGTACCCAGGGTCTCTATATTGTTACTCAGGATGACGTTTAGCTCTCTAGCCTAGTTTTTTTTTTTCTTTCTTGTACCCTAAATACACGAACGTGTACCTTTAGACACCCGAAGGTGTCTCTCTTTAATTTACTCACACACAACCACTTTCTCATGGCTTCTCCTCGTGTGCTCTTATTCATCGATACATGGACGTATATTTGGGCTAATATGGGCGTGTGCCCCTTTAGATATTTATCCTACTTTCGTTTTCTATTCTTTTCCCAACTGCAGAGTAGTTTGATCATTTCACCCACATATGTTTATGTACAAGCTACACATAGGAAGTCTGTGTGTCATAGTTGATTGTTAACTAGTCAACGATATCTAATGATCATCGGATCACTAGAAATTAAGTTGAATCTTGGGCTTTGTGCAAATAGTCTTGTGTCTTATACTACACGATCATATGTCTAACCTAGAATGCAAAAAACATCAAGTTTTAAACCTTAGTTTGGTCACTATGAAAAGCCTTTTCATCCAACACTAATAACAGATCCCACTCATGGTTCCTCATGTCAAAAGGTCAATTAGATGCTAATATCACAAAAGTAACTACTTGTAAGGCAATGATATCCACTAAAAAATCCTTAACAATATCAACCATTAACCTATTTTCATCATGCCAATACATAATCAACATAAGCGGAAGCCTCGCATATGCTAAATTGAATTGATCAAAGCAATGAACATAACCAATCATAATTAATGCAACCAACCTCATAAGAGACCCTTAATGAAACATATGCTCAACCAAGATCATAAAACATCGACAAGAATTTTAAAGACAAAAACAGGTCCTATTTACCTTAACTTTATAGAAATCAAGTAAGCAAGTAGACCCTCTTTCCTTTTTTATTATCATCACCACATCATTAGAAACAGGCTATTGGAGGTACAATAGGGAAGTTAGACAATCAAGCTCAAGTCTCTTTCTTTCTCTCTGTCTTTCCGCCTTTTTAAGGTTCGTACGTTTAGGGGTTATAAAATCGTAATCCCAAAAACACAGTGACGTGCCATATATAAACTAAAAACACATTACAGACATAGGTGTGTCACTTAAATTTGAATTTTAAGCAAATGTATCTTATTCGACTAACATTGTATAACATACAAGACATTGACTCACTATACAGAGTCATGTGTCACCCATAACCCATACTTTGACTTTCAAAATCATGCTAACTTATAAAAAAAAGACTATCTTACCCTTAAGACATATTTGTGAGTGTTATAGGTAGATGCCTTTCAAGGGCCTCCACGCGTTCTCATATGTCAAGAAGACTTATAAAAAAAAGTATCTTACCTTTAACCAATGACTAGACATTGATCACATAGACCACAATCGATAACCGTTGGCCAGTGATGATAATTGACCAATTATCCAACTTGATTAGGTGTTGACTGATTTAGGTCACCTAGTTGACTTGGAGTGTTGACTAGTTGACCAAACATGTCAGGTAATCAAGTTTTTTCAACCTAATAATATCATGAAAAACCCTAATTTTCTCACTATGAATTCGTCATTTTTAGCCATCGATCAACGACTAATCCATAGGGCTTTTGAAGCTCCTTCGCCAATGGTTCTAATCATACCAATGTCTGGCTTCATCATTGCTAGGATTTGGCGAAATGGCAACTTGAAGGTCATAGTTTTTGGGCAATGTATAGTTATTGGTTTTAGCCTCTAAATCCATCGTTTTGAGGCATTTTTCAATGCGATTTTCAATCTAATGCATGTAAGTTGTATCCAACAATCATTCTAACACTTTTACACACTTCAATTTCATGCAATTCAGACGAATTGAATCTGAAAGAAAAAAATTGAATTTTAATAAATTCTAACAAAAAAACACGGAATTCAAATAGTAATAAACACAAAATCATTGGCATGATAATCAACCTTGATCTAATACCAATGTTGGACAATTTTAATGAAACATGCCAAAATCTACAATACTGTAAACGTAGAAATTAGCATACTTGGATAGGATTCAATGTTCGATGAATAATCCACAACAACGCGAGGGTCCGACATTAGTCATTTCCACAGCACCATTTGTCCGAGTACTGCACTTTGATCAGGAGACCTTAAATTCTATGTTTTTGTGTGTGTATGTGCACGTCATTTGTCCGAGTACTACACTTTGATCAGGAGACCTTAAATTCTATGTTTTTATGTGTGTGTGTATGTGTGTGCCATTTGTCTAAATACTACACTTTGATTAGGAGACCTTAAATTCTACGTGTGTGTGTGTGTGTTATTTGTTCGAGTACTGCACTTTGATTAAGAGACCTTAAATTCTATGTTTTTATGTGTCTGTTCTATGTTTTTTTTTTTTTTTGTGTGTTCTATGGTTTATGTTTTTAGTGTGTGTGTGTACTTTATGTTTTTATATGGGTGTGTATGTCCAGTTGCTCTCAACCTCCTCCAACTGTGTTTCCAACTGCTTTCAACTTTCACCAATTGTAAAATAAAAATTAATTTCAAATGGATTAGATCGATCTATCATAGGTAAACCCGAATTCAATAATATCAATTTAGAGTGATTCTCAAATAGTTGTTAAATTTTAAATTTATTTTTATAATTTTTAATTATAATTAATATAAATTAGAGATAAAAATATATTTAGTAAAAACTTAGGGACAATAAATTATTTAGTTGGAGAGTTTTTTTTTTTTAATCTTTCAATAATTTCATAAAAAAATTTAAAATATTTTTTTACAAATTTAATAAATAGATGATAAAATAGGTTTTTTTGAACTTAAAATGAGAATTGTTAATCCACCAAAATCAGTATTTGGCCGATTTATTGATTAGTGATGAGACTAATCATTAGGTTGATCATCTGTTTAGTCAACTAATCTAGTGGTTGGGAATGGGACTGCAATTTACCATTCAAGTTAGGCACTAATTTACCGTGATCTGTAATGGTAACGGCGAACCGCAGCATTTTCTCACATTAAAAGCTGAAAAGAAGTATGCAAGATCCACCTCGAACCTCTCTCCACTTCCCCACCCCACCCGAATTTTTTCACCGCCACCACCGCTGCCACCACTATACAGCCTCCACCACTGTCTCCCCAATCTGAAACAACAAATTTCCAATCTTCTTATCATCACTTCCTTTTTTTATAATTAAATTCGTTAACCCAATAACGACCGCATACAACATTTCCCATTAATCAAGCACTTTGACTTCAACAATTGGCAGTTTTGTAAAATAATGAGAGAGGAAGACTCGAATTGCTTCACTAGATGGGAAGAAGAGCTCCCTTCTCCTGAAGAACTCATGCCTCTTTCTCAGACCTTAATCACTCCTGATCTTGCTCTCGCTTTCGATATCCGAAACCCCATCAACAATAAGAATGTTAATACGTCACCCAGCCATCTCTCTCAGCCGTTGCAGCAGCCATCGCAACAAGTTACTCCTCCGCCTGGAGGGAACAACCCTCTGGCTCCGTCTCCCCCCGAATTCGCAGCTGAGAATTCGGCGGAGCTGGGTTCCGGTGCCGGCAGCGATGAACCCGCCAGAACCCTGAAGCGGCCCAGGCTGGTGTGGACCCCACAGCTGCATAAACGATTTGTGGATGCTGTGGCCCACTTGGGGATTAAGAATGCTGTGCCCAAGACCATAATGCAACTAATGAGTGTGGATGGGTTAACGAGAGAGAACGTCGCCAGTCATTTACAAAAGTACCGCCTTTATTTGAAAAGAATGCAAGGGTTATCCGGCGGTGGTAATGGTGCTGGAGGCGGAGCTGTTGGGTTAGCAGCGTCAGCTGATTCAGCCACTGATCATTTGTTTGCCAGCTCACCGGTTCCGCCGCATTTCTTACATACGGGTCGGAGTAATTCAGACCATTTCTTGCCCTATGTTCCGGTGGCTGCACTGCAGCATCACCAGCAGCAGATGGCAGCTAATCCACTTTACCATAGGCAAATGGGTCATTTTGGATCGACACCAAACGGGCAATTCGAGCATCCATTTCTTGCGCGACAACCGCCTCAGCAACCTGTTCATAGGATAGGGGCACCAGTTCATAATTCGGTACCAGGTTATGTGGAGGATTTAGAGTCAGCTAATGGAGGAAGGAGGGTTCTCACTCTATTTCCTACCGGGGATGATTGAATTTGGGTAATTGATTCAACGTACTTTAACTTTTTTTTATTTATAGTGTTGTTCTTCCGGGCCGTTGTGTAACTGGAGTTTGGTGGTTAGAATTGTTGTTGTTAGTTGTTGGTACTAATCTTGGTGGTAGTCACAATATTGAGGGCTTAAATTGTTATATTAATTGCATCTTCAGATCCAAAAACTTCTTTTGTTGTGGTTCTTTTGTCCACGGGTATGTTGAGTTACCCTTTGTGAGTGATTAGTATTTGTAGAGTAGTATTCATTGTCTATCCTTCAATTCTAAGGGCTTCTACGTATGTAAATTGATTTGTCAGTAGGAGCTTGTTGTGTCTCCTGTTAGCTTCTGGTGACGGATATTGATCGTGATGTCACTCTAAGCATTAATGATGTTTCTAAGCTTGTCTATGGAAGCAGTTATTGCAGTCTTGTGATATTGTTTCAATCTGAGCTTCTTAGAGGTGGCTTTATGCCACAGTAGTTGGGGGATCAGCTGTACCTTCTCTCTTTTTAGAGTCTTCTTATGAGGGACATAAATCTTGATGGCATTGGCAGTGAGGTTTGCTGGAGAAACAAACTGACCAGATTTTGAGCTTGCAGTTGAGGATAAATAATGCTTCGCAGGTTCTATTTATGTTCTCTAGAAATCTAAAAATATGGGGGTTGCTACCCTTTGTTCCATGTTTGGTACTTAATTGCAAATATCTAAAATTCTCCTGATAGAGTTTTCTTTTTCTTTTTCTTAGTTCAGTGTTCCGTAGAAGTGAGTTGTACTACTTGTACATTGTGTGACTCCATAGAAGACTTCAGCTACCCTTGATGTAAGGGAATCATCGAACAATTCTTATGTTATTAGAATGCTAAATTTAATTTCATTCTCCATGTAACATTGAAGTATCTGAATCTTTTGAATTTCCTAGTATCCATATATTTACTGTGCTTCTGTTATTGAATGACATTTTCTTGTGGAATTTGAAATATGGCAATCAAAATAATTCTTGTCTCTTAAAAATATATTTGCATGTTATTTTAAGGTCATGTCTTTATTAAACCATGCTCAGTCTTCTCCCGCAGTCATTTACAGCTCAAATGTTGCGCACAGATTAAGGAATATTAGTTGGAAGTTGATATGTTCATAGTTCTCAATTAAATTGTCAAACCAAATGGAAAGAAGTAAAATAAAAATTATTGGTAGAGAATGGAGAGACTATTTAGAACTATATTTTTGAGCCGTTTATTACTTTTGTAATGCATTATAGTATGTAGATTCACACTTTCTTTTCCATATAGGATTAGGATCTGTTTTAGATTGTTTATAATACTTGAATTCAACTGGGCACAGAGAAAAACTTGAAACCAGAAAGCAATTTTGCTTTGGAGTGGATATCTCAACTGTCCAAATTTCTAATTTTCTCACCACATTCTTTGAAACTTGCCTATGAAGGAAATTTCGTAAAACTGCATGATACATAATTACATCTCAAACTCTTGAAAAATTTACCATCTTTTCCTTCTTATGGCTTAATAAAATCCTGCCCATCGATCTTGATTTTGACTTGATAAGTTATGTTAAATTAGTCCCCAATTAAAATTTCTTATGATAGTGCTGTACCTTGCATCTCTGTCAAGATCTTCTTTATATTGTCAAATACTTAAAATCTCTGGAAAAGCTAAGCCTCCTTACAGAGTGTTGATGAGTTGTGTAACAGCTGATTGACCTTTAGGATTATTTGCATGAAGCTTAAATATACTCTACAAGACGCGAAATGCTTAGATATTGTTCTGTCAAATTTATATAGTTCTTGCAATATGGATGAATGAGATTTTCAGTGTTGTGAAAGAAAAGACAAATATTTTTCTGTCAAAGTTATACGGTTCTTGCTAAAGTAGAACTCTGGATTTTTAGGTTAACTTTTAAGTAATGTTTATTGCTTCCCAACTTCTACCATGAATGTGAATTGCTAACAGTCTTATTAATTCTTCTACTGAGGCTTAAATGGTCATCTTCGTTTAACTATTGGTGATAGCGTGTTTGCCCACCACTAACAGATGCTCTGCATTGTCCTTCAACTACAGGGAGCATTTTTCTTAATCTTATCTCAATTCTCAACAAACAGAATAATATTATCATATTATCAAAAAGAAAAATTCAGCTTCCAAGTGCACCGGCAGGTTTGTGGGAGTCTTGTTCTCACTTATTATGTTACTTACAGCCTGACCCTTTTTGCCTAATTTTAACTTTAGCGCACTAGTTTTGATGCAATCTGGCGGGAAAGTCATTTATTTAGTAGTAATATATTGCTTACCATTCACACTAAGAAGAGAAGAATATTGGATTGGACAGGAGTTCAGCGGGTTCAGAGTACTTTTAATCATAGCATCTGAGAGATTGGTTGAATTATTAATTAACTAAATTGAAGCATGCTGATGGCTAAGCCTACTTTTTTAATGGGACGATGAAAGTCATAAGCTGGAACTTATGTTCATTTAGCATAAGGTTGAAGCACATGGGCAAGGTAACAATGACCGGCAGCTACACTGAACTGACACAGACACACTGCACACTGGCGACCAAGCCAGCTGTTGATTCCAGCCAGTTACTTCCACTTCATAAACTAGTTATAAAATAAAGAGATGGTAAAATAAGGTTTGAAACAATTGATTTTGGCTGGTTTTGTCACCATTCCTGATGCATAATCATCATGCGGCTCACTAGTGGTGAAATCAAATGGAGTTTCTATGGGGTTATCGATATTTTTCATTTTTGAGGTTATATTTTTCATTTTAAGGTTTTTAATGTGTAGTTTTTAAATTTTTTGTCTATATTTTATAATAAACTATCAAATTGAAAATATTATGAAAATTAACCTATATTTCTTTTTTATCCAGGAGAATGTTGCTTCTATGCATAGAAGAAAACATGAAGCACCATTCGAAGATGGGCGATTTGTAGCAACGCACCACTTCCATGTCATCTGAGAAAGGTTTGAGATAAATCCTAGATAACAGAGAGAATCAATGAATTAGATTTGCGAGATGAGTTTAGAAAAAGAGAACAAAAAGAGTTTAGAAAAAGGGAGCAAAATGAAGTTCTGAGCTATAAGATTGATGCTCTTATTAACTGAGTGTTTTGTCATTCACTTTTTTTTATGTTTAGTTTTGTAGGTGAGTATTGAGGTGATGACATCGAGGCAACTAGTCAACTGAGGTGTGGCATGAGAGGGACACGAGCTGATGGTTGAGTTTATTTACAAAGGTTTTTGTTTTTTTAGTTGTGCACACATACTAGGATGTTTATTTTATGATTTGGAAGGTTTATTTTATTTGATATTTAGTCATATTTCACACTTTGATTTTAATAAAGGATATTTCTACTAAATTTTTCTATGCATATTGAATGATTACTTAATGTGTATGACATAATTGCCCTAATTGAATAACATTTTCATTAAAGAGCATGACCTCTGATGTGGGATGCAACAAATCCCATCCATAACTTTTTATAAATTGTACTAATAATTATTTATCGCTAATTTTATGTATTTATCATTATAGCAATTACCCCACAAGTTTCATTCTCGGGTGGTGAAGAAGTAAATTGTAGTGTTGTTACTTTATTATAATGTTTGTTATTTCTAATAAATGTTGTGTACATTTCCAACATGCCGACTCTTTCTTGGCATTCTTGTTACATCGTTAGCAATTTAGAGTGGCCAAAATTTGTTAAAATTCAATGACAATCAGCACTTTTTTTTGTTGAATATCTCATTTTCACCATAGGACATGTTCTTATCCAATGGCTTGGCTTATGTATGGTCTTCTCTCTTCCCAAATTTGATACAGGGGACCATTAAGGATGAGCATTACAAGGCATGGAGTGTTGTAGATAAGGTGATGATCCAAATTCAAAGTTTTCATTAATGTTTTTTTATCAATTATTTAATTATATATAGCCCTTTTCTACATAATTATTTTATGTTTACAGGTGTACGTTTCAGTCAACTTTAACAATGAACATTGGATTTGTGGCAAAGTTGACTTACTCTAATGATTGATTGTTGTGTACGACTCTATGAAAAGTTACATGAAGGATCCAAAAAGGTTTCGTGATAAGATGTCTTAATACAGGATAAAGATCCCACATTTTCTTGGAGATATGTGTATTCGTTTACCACTTGTATACATTTATATGTATATTGTATTTGTGTATATGTATATGGTAGGATGCAACAATCGTATTTTTTGTTGTTAGGTATTAATATATCAATTTTTAAAATTCTTATTAATAGTTGTATTCACCATATAACAATATAAGATAATGAAATATAAAAGAGTTCGTTAATAAGATATGATGCTTGTTCATTTATAATAGTTAAGAGCGTTGATCAACAATTGAGGCAATGTCGTCAAGTTATTACTATCACTTATCGTTAATATTACAGTTACATGAAATGATTTAACATAAACTCACATCCATGACATAACCATAATTATAACAATTCGTAGATAAAAACCACAATAATAGTAATAACATTTAAAAAAAAAAAAAAGATGCTAGATATCACTCCATAATTGTGAAGAATTCATGTCTATACCTTTTCTAGAACAATGTGATGATGAAGAAGTTGGAATCATAATGGAATTTCATAATGTAGTCTCATACGGCTAGGTTGCTGACATTGACTCTAAAACCATTGTTGCACATCCTCACCAAAAGAATGAATTTTGTTATAACTTGATAGGCGTTCAACTCATTGGTGATTGATTATAGGTGGAAGAATAATTCAATCATCCTTTACATGAATCCAATCTAATTGATCCTATAATGGACTGAAACTTTCAGCATAAATCGTCCAATGAGTCACAATGTTGTAATAGGGATGTATCTATTGATAACAATCTGATAGGTTCGTAATTCTTGCTGCTACGACAACATGTATGCAAGGGATTTGTGAAAGCTAGAATTTTTTACATATACATTTACACTCTGCTAGTTTCACCAATCTTGTCTTCTAATCACTATCGAGATCATCGTATTGATGTCTAGTAACTAGATTGACAACCATGTTTGTAGACTTTTGCATTTGACTCATGATCTTGTCCTTAGTCCAAGGAGTTATATGATTGGTGCAAGCAACTACAAGTATGATTGTCATTGAAAATGTTAGCACAACACGTAATTATAAGTTAATAGAAACAAAACCATGATATATATGAAAAATGATATGTTTTCTGACGTTATTCCTTCTCTCATAGAACCATTTTAGTTAAGTGCCTTTAATGAACTCAACAAGTATTGTAATTGGTAACCTCCAAGTGTACCTAACAAGTGTATTAAATGACTCAACAATATCAGTATTTATGATATGATACTATAATCTTAGAAAATAAGCCTTTGACCATTACTCGTAACCTATGTTATAAAAGGCACAATATGACAATCCTAGTTTGATAGCTATCCACTATCAAAATATTGTCCACTTTGAACACACAATCTATCATAGTTTTGCTTCTATGTTTTACAATCTAAAACGCGTCTTGATAATTTAAGGAGCTCATAGGCTATTTGTAACACCTCTCTTTATGTACATCCCCATATCCAAAATATATACCCAAAGAGACATGTCACTTTAATTTTTTTTTATAATAATTACAATAATAAGTAATTCAATACGTGATACCCATCATAAATAACCACAATTCTAAAAGTGTAATATTATTCAATAAACCAAAGTGAATGGGTCTGAAAAGTTAAATCATAAATCTAATTATGAAAAATAACCAAAGTGCCCTTAGATCATGCAACATCTCAAACTGAATTGTTGCCTCTATTGTCGCCCTATTACTCAACTAATCTACCTGTAAAAACATAAGGGAACGCGCTAAGTGAGACACATTCAGTAAGTCAGTAAGCAGCCATAAAAATATTTCACAATTGTCCCATACTTATCAATGTTATGATGTTTCAGATTTTTTTTGCATCCTAGATGCCCATCTGATTGACTCGACACATTATACCTAGTTCCATTATTAGCGTCATCCATAATGACTCATATCCAACACTATAAAATGATGTTCCTAATATCTAGTGAAAGCATGTGACATCTTTGATGTCACTTATATAGTGTACCAAGTACACATGTTGATCGAGCTTAACGTTAAGGTCATATAGACAGTCACACAAACTAACCCTAACATTTTCACAGCCACACTGTACATAACTCGATGGCAAAATCACATTACACATAGCTCAATGATAAATTACACTACACATAGCTTGCTGACTAGTCATACTACATATAACTCAGTGATGAATCCACACTACATCAAGCTTGGTGGTACACATACCGTACACAACTTGGTGGTAAGATTCTTATGATACATCATTAGTATTTTCAACTTGGAACTACTCTGATTGGGGTTTATGCCATTGTCCATATAGTTGAGTACCCGCATAATGGTTTTCATTACCAGTAGCCTTCATTAAGGCCTTTTCTTTTTTCCTTCCTTATATTTATCCCTCATAGAGGTCAAACAACCATTATATGCAACACACAAGGATCATTTTCTTGAATTTCACACAATCGTGTGGCGTAGTTTTTCCAAAATTTTGATTCCATTTTAGTTGGCATTTTTTTGACTACCACATCTATTCCTAAGCATTTAAAGTAGTATATTTTGATTACTCATCAGGCCAATAACACATTATTGATAAACCATTCTCGAAACTACTTCTAAAATTCTTTGATTACAATATCAAACATGTAAGGTTCAAAGCACCTAGCATATCATTAGCAATTCATCACATAATTCTACATGTTCGCATTCTCGAATTCCTTAACTATACCATCCTACTATTTCTTAATCATTATACAGTATTCATTCATCACAACATCTTCCAATAATCACTTAAATAATAATCATCAATAACTTAATTGTAACATGCTTAATACACATAGACCTACATAATTGATAATCTAATCCATATGATAACCCAATCAATACAGATATGTATAAATCAACAATAATTACAAAAGAAAACTTCAAGAATAATAAAAGTAGAAAAACAATTAGGAACTCATGCCACTTACCTCTCTTCTAACATTAGCAAGGTCTTTGCGTGGCAAAGACTTCTCCTAACGAAACTCCAATGGCCTCTCTTGGCTAAATCTTCCTTTAGCTCACTCTCACAACTCTAAATATTCTGAATATATGGTGAGAATGTGAGCCAAAACACGTTTAGATTCATTTTTATTTTCATTGTAATTAACAATACACGAGTATTTACAATTTATACACGGTTGTGTATGTAGCTACATTATAATGGTAATTCCCAAAATCATCACGAAATTGCTCTTTATCTAAAAATTCAATTGCGTTGACTATGCATGGTCACATATTGTTCATACACAGTTGTGCATGTCTTCTAGAATTAGCCAAATTATGCATTTCACATAGGAAAAAACCATTTTTACCTTTTACCACTACATACATAGGCGTGTGGCACCATCATATGGTGGTGCATCTCAATTTCTACATACTTAATCACTTAAACACAAATGGATACAAGCAAGATCAAAAGACTAAAATACCCTTGAGCATACTTGTGGGTATTACATTTCTTCCTTTTAAAAGAATTTTGTCCTTGAAATTCACTCGAATAGTTGTGAGAATTTCTGTCTCATATCTTGCTCCATCTTCCAAGTGGCTTTCTCCACTTGATGATTCTTTCAAAGAACGTTAACCAAAGGAATTTGTTTGTGTCTAAGTTGCTGGACACAATGATCCAATATCTAAACCAGAAACTCCCCATAAACAAGGTTATCCTCCAACTTCACATCTTTCATTGTTAATACATGAGTCAGGTCACTTACATACTTACATAGCAGTAATACATGGAACACATTATGAATAGATCTATACTTGCTAATAACGCAAGTCGGCAGACAACCTTACTTACACACTAGAATTTCAAAGGGTCTTATAAACCTCGAAACAAGTTTACCTTTTCATCTGAATGTCATAACATGATAGTAAAGGATTCATCTCACGATGACCATGTCACTCACATCAAACTCAAGGTCTCACCTTTTATGATCTGTATAACTCTTTTGACGATCCTAGGCCTGTTTCATCATTTCTCTAATTAATTTCACATTCTCAATCATTTTTTGGGTTATTTCTCATCCTAAAGCCTACACCAAAGCATCTTTTTCACCTATCTCATTTAATGGAATGGTGATCTACACTTTCTCCCATATAGTGCTTCATACAGAACCATTTAAATGGTTGTCTGATAACTGTTATTATACACAAACTCCATCAAGGGCAACATATGATCCAACTCATTCCCTAATCCATGCAACAAGTTTTCAACTTGTCCTTGATCCCCTAGTTCATCTTCTTAGTTTGCCCACTAGTTTGATGATAAACGGTGTTGAATGATAATTTAGTACCTATAAATCTCTGTAAGCTCTGCCAAAATATCAAAACAAACCTTGTATCTCTGTTTGACACTATAGTTTTGGGCACCCCATAAAGCCTTACAATCTCCTTGACATAGATTTAACCCAATGATTAGAACTCATGTTATCCTTAATCGAGATTAAATGAGTTGACTTGGTCAAACAGTTCTCAATCATCTATAATATATTAAGTTCACCTATGACCCTCAATAATCTAATCACAAAGTCCATAGAGATATGTTTATATTTTCACTCAGGAATGCTCAAAGGCTACAACAACCCCGATGGTTTCTAATGTTTAACCTTAACCTACTGACACACCAAATACTTAGCAACAAAATTGATAATATCTTTTTTCATGTTAGACCACCAAAATTACCTTCTTAAGTCCTGATACATGTTTACATTCCTAAGGTGTGTAATGTAAAAGGAACTATATGCCTCTGTAAGGATCTCACACCTCAAATCATCATCATTAGGAACATAGACCCGATTGCAAAACCTTAACACATCCTCAACCATAGCAAACTTAGTATTAGTGTCATTGGTAACCTTTTGCCTCATCTAAACACATCACTCATAGTTGTGATATATAGATCTCATAAATGAGAGTCTATTGAATCCTTAATCTAGCCATCATTCTAATAACCAACTCAATCTGCTCCCTCACTGAGTCTTTCTATGACTTCTTGCAAAAGAACATACCACTCATCTGGTAATGATCTGAAACAAGGCTATTTTTCTACTCAAGGCATTTGCCACCATATTAAACTTACTTAGGTGGTATCTAATATCACAATCATAGTCTTTTACAAACTTTAACCACTTTCTTTGCGTCATGTTCAATTTTTTCTAAGTGAAGTACTTTAGGTTTTTACGGTCCATATACATATTACATTTCACCCCAAACAGATAATACTAGTAGATTTTTAGAACAAATATCATTATGACCAATTCTAAGTCATAGGTAGGATACCGAATCTCATACCCTTTAAGTTGTCAAGAGACATGCAATCATTTTACCCTTCTACATCAATATGACCCCCAAACTATAGTAAGAAACATTTGTGTATAAGTCATATTCATGCAATCAATTTACCTTTTTACATCAATATGACGCCTAAACCATGGTAAGAAACATTTGTGTATAAGTCATATTCATCACCAACATTCAATAATGACAAAATAATTGTAAAAGTCAATCTCTATTTTAACTCTTGGAAGTTTCTCTCACAAGCATTGGATCATCTAAAGGGAATCTTGTTCCTGATTAACTCTGTCTATGGTTGGGCTAGTTTGGCAAAACCTTCCATGAACTGTTTGTAGCACCTAATCAAACCCAAAAAACTTTAGATTCTTTTGTTGTCTTAGGCCTCTACCAATCTAACAAAACCTTAACCTTACTCAAATCTGCTAAGATACCATTAGTCAACACTAGGTATCCTAGAAATACTACTTGATCTAACTAGAACTCATACTTGGAGAACTTTACATATAACAACTTATCATGCAATCTTTGCAATACAAATTTCAGATGTTGCTCATGCTCCTCACAAGTTCTGGAGTATACCAAGATTTCATCAGTAAATGCTGTGATGAACTTGTTAGGGCAATCCTAGAATACCCTATTCATCAAGTCCATAAATATTGTAAGTGAATTGGTCAATCCAAAAGGCATTATCACAAACACATAGTGCCCATATTTAGTTTAAAATATAGTCTTCGAAATGTCTCTCTTGACCACCCTGATTTGATGATAACCTGATCTCAAGTCAATATTTAAAAACAAAGAAGCACCTTTCAACTAAAACCATCATCTAGGTAAAACCTGACTTTTTTCTTTTTACGATCGATTTTGACTTCATACCTACTCAAGAAGTCTATAACCAATATCATATCAAAATTAGGCATGACAAATACGATTAAATTAACTGCCATATCTCTACCCCTCAAGGTCGTTATCTCACCAAACATTTATTTACTAAAGATGTTATCATCATCTGACATTTCAATGCATATATCATTAACAAATATAGGCTTTAACCCTAGCTTCTCAATGATACCTCATATAATAAAACTGTGAGTGACACCAAAATCAATAAGTACTTATAAATAGAAAGAATGGAAAGTCAATTGATCTGTCATAACAGATAGGCTAACCTCAGCTTGTGTTTAAGTGGTTGTAAAGACTTTGGCTTGAACTCCCTTGTCGTTTTGCTCAACAGGGGCTAGTACCACTATGGTGCACTCTCAAGAAAAATGACCTAGTTGTTTACACCTGTAACATAATCTTTGTCGTATGAAATCACTTTTGTACCTATGCCCACACTTGTGACAAAGGGGAAGGTTATCATGCCTCGGTTGATCCTCTTATCCTTGTCTCCTATCTTGCCTTGGTTTCTAGTTTTTTTAGTTCTTCCTGGACCCTCTGGATTGGAAGCTCATTTTTCCTTAGGAATCCCAACTATCATCCTCATGACTACCACCTAATATTACTTACTCATATCTTAGGGTTGGGGTTGTAAATTTAGATTGCTTTGACATACCTCTCTTTCAGGCCATCCTCAACCTCATAATCTATGATCTCTACCTACTACTTCTATGTAGGATCTAGGAAAAATTATCTCCTATCAACACTTCTTTTGCAATGTTTGCCCTAAGCCCATTGATGAAGATCTTTGTCTTTCTTTTATCAATATTGGCCATATCTAGAGCATATTGGGACAGTGCATTTAATTTAATGGAAAACTCTTTAACTGTCATGTGTTTTTCCCTCAAGTTAAGGTATTCTTATGTCCAAACATATAGTATATCTGCTCCCAAGAACTCTCTCTCAAAGGCTTCCTTAAACTCAACCTGGGTCATCACATTAGTTTGTCAAACATCTCTCAATGCTTGTCACCATATCTTGACATTGGCCTTCAGTAAATAGCTAGTATAACTAACCCTCTAACAGTCTGTCATCTCAAAAAGTCCCATGGCCTCAAGCTAATATTTAACTAGATTGGATTTGATCTTTACACCACTATGGAACTCTAGGGACTGATGTTTACCAACTAGATTATATATAGGGTAAAGTTGTCCTCTATTACCAGTAACTATAGTCTTCTACATCTCCTTACCTACTTGACTCGACTGAGGTGGTAAATCCATAACTAATAAGTGCTCAATAACCAAAAGGACCTCAATAAGATGTCTTACATTCTTAAAAGTGTATCAAAAAATTTGTTGAACAACTTGTCTAATCACTAAATTGTCAATTTATGGCATTATGTTACGCTAGAGGTCTGCCCTTGTGTCTCCCCTAGACTACCCTCTAATGTAAAGACCACATGTTCATTACCTATAACCTTATGTTCATTACCTATAAGTCTCATAGATCTTTTCATCATAAAATAATACACATATTCAAACATACATATACTACAAATCAAATGTAAGTTATATTATACTTATAGAGGTTAGCACACATGAGCGATCAATGTTGCATATGTATGTTTGGGTTCTCAAGTCCATACTCTAAAATAATACACATATTCAAACATACATATACTACAAATCAAATGCAGGTTATATTATACTTATAGCCGTTGGCACACAAGAGCGATCAATATTGCATGGGGCTACTTACACATTTATGCACACAGAAACACTTAAAACTTTTAGGTTCTCAAGTCTATACTCTAATACCAAAAGTGTAACACCCTTTTTTGATATATACCCCTAATTGAAATATGTACTCGAAAGGACATGTCACTTTAAAATTTTATTTATAACAATTACAATAATAAGTAAATAAATGCATAACAGCCATCATAAATAACCATAATCCCAAATGTGTATTATTACTCAATAAACCAAAATGAACATGTCTAAAAAATTAAATCATAAATCTAATGTGCATAAACAAATTCAAATACATGAGTAAAATCTGATCACGAAAAATGACAAAAATGACCCGTTATCATGCAATGTCTCAAATTGAACTATGGCTTTGTCATCGCCCCACCGCTCAACTAATCTACCTACAAAAACATAAGAGAACATAATGAGTTAGACACATTTAATAAGTAAGCACATAGCATAATGCCATAAAACATATTTCCCAAGTGTTTTATATTCATCAATGTTATTGTGATATGGATGTTTTCTTTGTAAGATTTTGGAAAAAAAATTAAAATTTTTAGATCATGTTCACATCATATGTAACAATGGTAATATAAAATTTATATGTTGTTTCAAGAAATAAAGCATAAAAACATGTAAACTACATTGTACCTTGTAATTTGATTTGAAGTTAGGAAGCTTGAATCACTAAAATAAGTGATCTCTTGACTTGCACCCTTCAAGGAAGAAAAATTGAAGCTTTTTTCGGCAAAAGGAAGAAGAAGAAGAAAAATTTATATATTTTCTATATTTTTCTCCCATTTATTAAAGGCCAAAGGACTATTTCCCACCTAAGGTATGTTGCAATCCCAAGTTTTCCCTTTTTATCTTTGATAATACCAAACACCCACCTATGAGTATTAAAATTAACAGAATCCTAACCTCTTAAAATTTATCTCTTTTTGCCCCTTTAAACTTTAAAAACTAAAAGTTTCCCCTAGTCTAAGTTTTAAAAAATGGTAGTTTCACCCTAGAGTTTCATTTTGAAATCTCTGACGTCATTTTCGGGTTTATTGTTAGTAGTCTCTCCCTCTCGAAGCATCTTCTCCCTCCGACGTCTTTCTCCTCCCATTTGGATACCCTATCGACGTTAGAGAAGCGGTGGAAGACGAAGAACTTCGTCGAGGAAGATGAAGAACTTCGTCGAGGAAGACGAAGTTCTTCGTCTTCCCAAACGAAGACAACAGTTTCGCTTTCATCTAGGAAGACAAAGAACTTCATCTTCCTCTATGAAGTTCTTCGTCTTCCATTGCTTCTCTAACGTCAATCAAGAGTCCAAATGGGAGGAGAGAGACCACCAGAGGGGGGTGATACTTTGGGAGGGAGAGGCCACCGGTAATGGAGCCGAAAATGACACCAAAGATTTCAAAATGAAACCCTAGGATAAAACTATCATTTTTTAAAACTTAGGCTAGGGGAAACTTTCAGTTTTTAAAGTTTAAAGGGGCAAAAAGAGATAATATTTTAGTTTATTTTTAATATTATAGAGAAAATAATGATTTTACCCTTACTAGCGTTAATTTTAACTACTTATGGTGGGTGTTTGGGATTATCAAAGATAAAGGGGGGAAATTGGGATTGCAGCATACCTTGGGTGGGAAATAGTCCTTTAGCCCATTTATTAAACTTAAACTTGATATTTATCAAGTTAAATCATATGTCTATTTCTCATTGGTTGATAATTAAAAGTAGATTATAATTTAACACATATTGAATAATTTGTGCCCAAAATTATTCATTTAACTTTCTAAACAATTTAAAAAGTGCAAATTGACAATTTCACCCCTTTTTCGAATCTTATTCGAAAAGCACCATTTTTATCCTTAGAAAGTGCTAGTCGACTATGGATAAATATTTTCAGTTTCATAACACCATTTTCTTCCTTAAAATATGGGTGTGACCTTCAAGGTTTATAGTGACGTAACAGTGGGTCCTATATTAGACGATACATTTCATTATATCACTGTATAACCTAAAACTATCGTTAACCAATATATTTCGTTTTTCGCTACAAAACGAAGCTCCCACTGATCATGTGGTGTCATCTAGCAATGTCCCATAACCCCTACATCACAATGAAGTATAAGCTTCACATAATGCCAAATGAATCTTTCTTACTCATACTTACCATGTAGTCTAATCCATCCGTCATTACATCCCGATTAAACTTAGATTCATGGAATGTCAAAATCTAATATTTAATCTTTTCGAATATCAAGTCATACCTCAAAATGTGCCACATCAAAACTCTTTTCATGTGGACTTTTATCTACATTGGCCAATGTCTTAAATTTTCATATTTCTCGATATTTGTATAAAAACTTGAGAGCAGTCGAGCTGACAGATCCCTATATGATCATCACTTGTCCTCTCGCTTAAGTAATATATGATTAAAACGGCTTCTAAACAAGCCATGATTAGCCTCGTGGTATACACCATATAAACCATACATTCCGGAATGAAGCACAACAGTGATAACTCAAGTCAAAGGATTTATACACTAGTATGATTTACGATGTATCATTGACTACATATTAATGCCCATGTGATCATCGTTCAGTGGTCATGTTCGATAAACAACATAATATAATAACCTTTGATCTGTTCTCTTACCATCAAATGGTTCTATTGTTTATCCATGTGTATATTCACCATGTCTAATATCATCCACTGATATACTATGGTGATATAGCACACACCCACTATGCAATACTATTGCCTAAACAGATTGTCTATGTAGGGAATGATTTGATAACGTTTATTAAAAGTCATCGGAACCTTTCATATGTCATATGCATGTAGCTAATATGGATGTAATATACAACTACAACATAGATATAAAAGTGACGCAAAAAACATGTTAAGTATGACAGTTGTCTTTTTTTATTAATAATGTATATGCAAATATACAACCCTTGAAACCAACAAAGCAATTAGTTTTTAGGGCATATTCTAACATTCTTAACATCCTAAATGCACATCTGATTGACTTGACACCATTTGCCTAGTTCCATTATCAGTGTCATCCCTGATAACTTATGTTTAATGATGTAAAATGGCATCCTCGATGTCTGGTGAAAGCATATGACAACCATAATGTCACTTATATGATATACCTTGTACACATGTCAATCGGGCTTAAAGTTAAGGTCATATAGATGGTCACATAGACTAACCTTAACATTTGCACCATTACACTGCACACAACATGGTGGCAAAATCACACTACACACAACTTGATGATATGTCATATTACACACAGCTTGGTGACAAGTCACACTACACATAGCTCAATGATGAATTCACATTGTACTAAACTTGGTGGTAAACATACTGCACACAGTCAATGGTAAAATTCTCATGATATATCATTGGTATTTTCACCTCAAAGCTATTATAATTGGGGTTTATGCCATTTTCCATATAATCGGTCATACCCACATTGGTTTTCATTACCAATAGCCTTCGTTAAGGTTTTTCCTTTTGTCTTTTCTTATATTTATCCCTTTTAGAGGTAAAATAGTTATTTCAATAATCATATGTAAATACTCTCTTATTATTGTTCCTTAAATTCCACTTTCCCCAAAAGTACATGGGGTGTTCTCTTTTCTTAGACACGCCTATGCATACAACATATAGGGAATATTTTCCCCAGTTCCACATGACCGTGTGTCAAAAACACACAGGTGTGTGACATAGTTTTTTTCAGAATTTCGATTCTGTTTCAATTGGCATTTTTTGACTATCATATCTACTCCCAAGCTTTCAAAGTAGTATATTTTGGTCACTCATAAGGCCGAGAACATATTACTGATAAACCATTCCCAAAAGTACTTATAAAATTCTCCTATTACAATATCAAACATACAAGGTTCAAAGCACCTAGCATATCATTAGCAATTCATCACATAATTCTACATGTTCACATTCTTGAATTACATGACTATACCATCATACTATTCCTTAATCATTATGCAATATTCATTCATCACAACATCATCCAATAATCGCTTAAATAATAACTATCAAGAACTCAATTGTAACATGATTAATATACATAGACATACATAATTGATAATCCAATTCATATGGTAACCCAATCAATATAAACTCGACATATATATAAATCAATAATCATTACAAAAGAAAACTTCCAAAATAATAAAAATAGAAACACAATTAGGAAGGTCTTCGCATGGCAAGGTTTTCTCCCGACAAACCTTCAATGGCTTTTCTTGGCTAAATCTTCCCTTGGCTTACTCTCACAGCTCTCAATTTTCTAGAAATATGGTAAGAATGTGAGCCAAAACGTGTTTAGATTCATTTTTATTTTCACTATAATTAGCGATACACAAGCATGCATTATTTATATACGGTCATGTATGTTATTACACCATAATGGTAATTCCTAAAATCACTGTCAAACATCTCCTTATCTAAAAATTCAAATGCGTTGATTATGCACAGGTGTATATTGTTCATACATGCCATGCATGCCTTCAAACTTAGCCAAATTATGCACTTCACATAGAAAAAGACCATTTTGCCCCTTTGCCACTACATACACGGGTGTGTGGCACCCCCGCACGATCATGCATTTCAATTTCTACATACTAAATCACTTAAACACAAATGGATACAAGTAATATTAAAAGACTAAAATACCCTTGAGCATACATGTAGGTGTTACACTATTTAACCAATCTTACCTTAACATCCTTAAGTAACGTGGAATGCACACACAAATCTAATATCTCTCTTATGCTTTGTCAATGTGGGATTCACATAGGGGTGTCATAATTATCCCCTCCCTTTACAAGACTTAACGTCCTTACTAAGGTTTGACCTACCATCACTTAAGAGGACATGCAATGTAGCTTTAATACCATTTATAACAACCCTGATCCAATAGTCTAACTCATTGTCAAAATATTATCTACTTTGGACATAGAGTCTATTATGATTTCGCTTCATGGCTTTGCAACCCAAAACATATTTTGATAGTTTAAGGAACTCACAAGCTATATAACCAATATTACCTTAACATTTTTAAACAATGTGGGATGTGCACACAAACCCAACATCTCTCTCTTGTTTTACCGATATGAAATTCACCTAACGGTGTTGCATACAATCTTGCATCAACATTGATACTATAAAGTGCCTTTATTACATTTTAGAAATTTGACAATCTATGTCTTAGCAGGTTTTTAATATAACCCCTAAATTTTCTTTGTTCTTTTATATTTTACTTTCATGTTTGACTTAAAGTGATAACAACAACAATCATGATATTCATCTGGGAATACATTAGCAATCATAATTATGATATAGGTATCCTAATATGAAATTATTGCCAACTCTGGCATTACCAATGCAATCCTTAGGAATCAAGACTAAGGTTCAATTTCTTCCTTATCTTCCATATTGAAAGCCAATAGGTAAATTTGATTATTACCGTCCTTGACTAAAATGATAAATAAAGTTTCATGATATCTACCTTTTAAGAAAACACTGTCAATGCAAATCACTTGACAAGTGTTACTTTGGAACACCCAAATAAAACAACCCATTGCCATGAAATCTTTATAGTATGTTTCAATATGTGTGACATTCTCAGGGTTATAAAACACTAAATCAAGTAAAAACATGAATGACTTCCTAGCATACCTCTTAATGCCTATAGTGTCCAATTTTTTGTTTGTCATGCCTACATACATGATATATCAATTCTATATCTATCACCCTGTTGGTAATGATTTCCTTCGATTGATATACATAATTAATCATTATAAACATTATCTTCAATATTTGTCCTAATGTTTAAGCCCTTGTTTGTCTGAGATATGACATTATCTGATCTCTAATCTTTGATCTCTTGAACATGTGTGATGAGAATCCATACCATGGAGTTAACAATAGTCATAACTTTCTAACCTTATTACTCATGCATGACATCCATCTTGTTCATAAAGACATTCCTATATATATAGATTTTGTGCATTTATAAACTTTATAATAATATTCATTTCTAAAGCATATTGTTTAAATGCATCTTACAAACAATCTTTATGTAAGAAAATGTAATTGCTTTGAAAGTTTATGTGTCACTCTTCGTTCCTTGGGTATTAGACATCGATGGTTGGTCAGGGAAAAGAGGTAGTCAATGTAATGTACCATTAGGAGCATTCCCTTCCTCTAGTGGTACATTAACACCAACTAAATTTGCATGTTGAAAACTGCAAGTACCTTTAGAGGTGTGCATGGTTCAATTTGGTATAGTTTGAGAGTTTTTTCAAACTAAAAAAAAAAAAAAAAAAACAGTTTAAAAATTTTTAAACTAAACCATATTAGTTTTCAAACCAAACTAAAAAAAATGCGATTTGGTTTAGTTTGGATTACAATATGAATATATTAAAATTATTCATTTCTAAATATATATTATTTAATAAAATTAATTAAACTGTAGTTTTCTAGAATTTAATATAAAATATTTAAAATAAATATGAAATATATATATACATACACACAATATATATATATAAAGAAAATGACAAAATAAATATGAAAAAAGCAAGTTATACACCTAATTGTTCATTGAAAAATTTTTCAAATATAATTATATATATTTATTTTAAAAAAATACAATTTACGGTTTAGTTTGGTTTGAAAATTATCCAAATCGTAACTCAAATTAAAAATTGTTTTTCAAAAATTCATCAACCTAAATCAAACCATTTCACAAATCAAACCAAAACATAATTGTTAAACAGTTCAGTCTAATTTTATAGTTTGAACCAAATTATGCACACCCTTAAGTATCTTCAATACCATAGTTAAACATTAATCTTCTTCTTCAACACAAGTTCTTCAATAGGAATATCATTTATTTTGTCACCATGGTCAAAGGCACCCCAATTCACAACCTTTTCTTTTTTTTTCAAACATACCAATTCTCTACGATTTCTAGTATATCAACATCATACGTATTCACCATCTCATCCTCATTACCATTTTGATTGACATTTAACATGACATGCTCAACCTTTTGTAAACCATTACCATCCAATACATAATTATGCGGCTATGTAACCTCTTATAAACCATCAATGTTTGTTACATCATTATGTGGTTATTGAACATTGGTGTTAGTGGTTTTAGAAATGCATTTCTCTATTCAATGAGAGTCGTTGCATAAATTGGAATGTAATCTTTCAACTATTGAGAATAGTCAATAAGATAATCAACATCTCATCATCCACAATCTTGATAGACCTCTTATTATGACATTTTTTAATTTTATGCTTATATAAATATGGATTTTGCTTACGTTAAATATAAATATGTTTACTCATTAATC